>NC_092172.1:30514551-30627051 GCF_045791955.1 Oncorhynchus clarkii lewisi | reverse complement strand
GAAAGGAGAGAAATAGAAGAGATGGGGGAGAGGGAAGGGAGGAAAGGAGAGAAATAGAAGAGATGGGGGAGAGGGAAGGGAGGAAAGGAGAGAAATAGAAGAGATGGGGGAGAGGGAAGGGAGGAAAGGAAAGAAATAGAAGAGATGGGGGAGAGGGAAGGGAGGAAAGGAGAGAAATAGAGGAGATGGGGAGAGGGAAGGGAGGAAAGGAGAGAAATAGAGGAGATGGGGGAGAGGGAAGGGAGGAAAGGGGAGAAATAGAGGAGATGGGGGGAGGGAAGGGAGGAGAGGAGAGAAATAGAGGAGATGGGGGAGAGGGAGTGGAGGAAATTAGAGAAATAGAGGAGATTGGGAGAAAGGGAGGAGAGGAGAGAAATAGAGGAGATGGGGAGAGGGAAGGGAGGAGAGGAGAGAAATAGAGCAGATGGGGGAGAGGGAGGGGAGGAAATTAGAGAAATAGAGGAGATTGGGAGAGGGAAGGGAGGAGAGAAATAGAGGAGATGGGGAAAGGCCATATGGACACAGGGGAGAGAAGAGAGAAATAGAGGAGATGGGGAGAGGCCATATGGACACAGGGGAGAGAAATAGAGGAGATGGGGAGAGGCCATATGGACACAGGGGAGAGAAATAGAGGAGATGGGGAGAGGGAAGGGAGGAGAGGAGAGAAATAGAGGAGATGGGGGAGAGGGAAGGGAGTAGAGAAATAGAGGAGATGGGGAAAGGCCATATGGACACAGGGGAGAGAAATAGAGGAGATGGGGAGAGGCCATATGGACACAGGGAAGAGAAATAGAGGAGATGGGGAGAGGCCATATGGACACAGGGGAGAGAAATAGAGGAGATGGGGAGAGGGAAGGGAGGAGAGGAGAGAAATAGAGGAGATGGGGGAGAGGGAAGGGAGGAGAGAAATAGAGGAGATGGGGAGAGGCCATATGGACACAGGGGAGAGAAATAGAGGAGATGGGGAGAGGGCATATGGACACAGGAGAGAGAAATAGAGGAGATGGGGAGAGGGAAGGGAGGACAGGAGAGAAATAGAGGAGATGGGGGAGAGGGAAGGGAGGAGAGAAATAGAGGAGATGGGGAGAGGCCATATGGACACAGGGGAGAGAAATAGAGGAGCTGGGGAGAGGTCATATGGACTCAGGGGAGAGAAATAGAGGAGATGGGGAGAGGGAAGGGAGGACAGGAGAGAAATAGAGGAGATGGGGAGAGGCCATATGGACACAGGGGAGAGAAATAGAGGAGATGGGGAGAGGGAAGGGAGGAGAGGAGAGAAATAGAGGAGATGGGGAGAGGCCATATGGACACAGGGGAGAGAAATAGAGGAGATGGGGAGAGGCCATATGGACACAGGGGAGAGAAATAGAGGAGATGGGGAGAGGCCATATGGACACAGGGGAGAGAAATAGAGGAGATGGGGAGAGGGAAGGGAGGACAGGAGAGAAATAGAGGAGACGGGGAGAGGCCATATGGACACAGGGGAGAGAAATAGAGGAGATGGGGAGAGGGAAGGGAGGACAGGAGAGAAATAGAGGAGATGGGGAGAGGCCATATGGACACAGGGGAGAGAAATAGAGGAGATGGGGAGAGGCCATATGGACACAGGGGAGAGAAATAGAGGAGATGGGGAGAGGTCATATGGACTCAGGGGAGAGAAATAGAGGAGATGGGGAGAGGGAAGGGAGGACAGGAGAGAAATAGAGGAGATGGGGAGAGGCCATATGGACACAGGGGAGAGAAATAGAGGAGATGGGGAGAGGTCATATGGACTCAGGGGAGAGAAATAGAGGAGATGGGGAGAGGGAAGGGAGGAGAGGAGAGAAATAGAGGAGATGGGGGAGAGGGAAGGGAGGAGAGAAATAGAGGAGATGGGGAGAGGCCATATGGACACAGGGGAGAGAAATAGAGGAGATGGGGAGAGGCCATATGGACACAGGGGAGAGAAATAGAGGAGATGGGGAGAGGTCATATGGACTCAGGGGAGAGAAATAGAGGAGATGGGGAGAGGCCATATGGACACATGGGAGAGAAATAGAGGAGATGGGGAGAAGCCATATGGACACAGGGGAGAGAAATAGAGGAGATGGGGAGAGGCCATATGGACACAGGGGAGATAAATAGAGGAGATGGGGAGAGGCCATATGGACACAGAGGAGAGAAATAGAGGAGATGAGGGAGAGGGAAGGGAGGAGAGAAATAGAGAGGGGAGAGAAATAGAGGAGATGGGGAGAGGCCATATGGACACAGGGGAGAGAAATAGAGGAGATGGGGAGAGGCCATATGGACACAGGGGAGAGAAATAGAGGAGATTGGGAGAGGCCATATGGACACAGGGGAGAGAAATAGAGGAGATGGGGAGAGGGAAGGGAGGACAGGAGAGAGAAATAGAGGAGATGGGGAGAGGGAAGGGAGGACAGGAGAGAAATAGAGGAGATGGGGAGAGGCCATATGGACACAGGGGAGAGAAATAGAGGAGATGGGGAGAGGTCATATGGACTCAGGGGAGAGAAATAGAGGAGATGGGGAGAGGGAAGGGAGGAGAGGAGAGAAATAGAGGAGATGGGGGAGAGGGAAGGGAGGAGAGAAATAGAGGAGATGGGGAGAGGCCATATGGACACAGGGGAGAGAAATAGAGGAGATGGGGAGAGGCCATATGGACACAGGGGAGAGAAATAGAGGAGATGGGGAGAGGTCATATGGACTCAGGGGAGAGAAATAGAGGAGATGGGGAGAGGCCATATGGACACATGGGAGAGAAATAGAGGAGATGGGGAGAGGCCATATGGACACAGGGGAGAGAAATAGAGGAGATGGGGAGAGGCCATATGGACACAGGGGAGATAAATAGAGGAGATGGGGAGAGGACATATGGACACAGAGGAGAGAAATAGAGGAGATGAGGGAGAGGGAAGGGAGGAGAGAAATAGAGGAGATGGGGAGAGGGAAGGGAGGAGAGAAATAGAGGAGATGGGGAGAGGCCATATGGACACAGGGGAGAGAAATAGAGGAGATGGGGGAGAGGGAAGGGAGGAGAGGAGAGAAATAGAGGAGATGGGGGGGAGGGAAGGGAGGAAAGGAGAGAAATAGAGGAGATGGGGAGAGGGAAGGGAGGAAAGTAGAGAAATAGAGGAGATGGGGGAGAGGGAAGGGAGGAAAGGAGAGAAAGAGGAGCTGGGGAGAGGGAAGGGAGGAAAGGAGAGAAATAGAGGAGATGGGGGGAGGGAAGGGAGGAAAGGAGAGAAATAGAGGAGATGGGGAGAGGGAAGGGAGGAAAGGAGAGAAATAGAGGAGATGGGGGAGAGGGAAGGGAGGAGAGGAGAGAAATAGAGGAGATGGGGGAGAGGGAAGGGAGGAGAGGAGAGAAATAGAGGAGATGGGGGAGAGGGAGGGGAGGAAATTAGAGAAATAGAGGAGATTGGGAGAGGGAAGGGAGGAGAGAAATAGAGGAGATGGGGAGAGGCCATATGGACACAGGGGAGAGAAATAGAGGAGATGGGGAGAGGCCATATGGACACAGGGGAGAGAAATAGAGGAGATGGGGAGAGGGAAGGGAGGAGAGGAGAGAAATAGAGGAGATGGGGGAGAGGGAAGGGAGTAGAGAAATAGAGGAGATGGGGAAAGGCCATATGGACACAGGGGAGAGAAATAGAGGAGATGGGGAGAGGCCATATAGACACAGGGGAGAGAAATAGAGGAGATGGGGAGAGGCCATATGGACACAGGGGAGAGAAATAGAGGAGATGGGGAGAGGGAAGGGAGGAGAGAAATAGAGGAGATGGGGGAGAGGGAAGGGAGGAGAGAAATAGAGGAGATGGGGAGAGGCCATATGGACACAGGGGAGAGAAATAGAGGAGATGGGGAGAGGCCATATGGACACAGGAGAGAGAAATAGAGGAGATGGGGAGAGGGAAGGGAGGAGAGGAGAGAAATAGAGGAGATGGGGGAGAGGGAAGGGAGGATAGAAATAGAGATGGGGAGAGGCCATATGGACACAGGGGAGAGAAATAGAGGAGATGGGGAGAGGTCATATGGACTCAGGGGAGAGAAATAGAGGAGATGGGGAGAGGGAAGGGAGGACAGGAGAGAAATAGAGGAGATGGGGAGAGGCCATATGGACACAGGGGAGAGAAATAGAGGAGATGGGGAGAGGCCATATGGACACAGGGGAGAGAAATAGAGGAGATGGGGAGAGGGAAGGGAGGAGAGGAGAGAAATAGAGGAGATGGTGGAGAGGGAAGGGAGTAGAGAAATAGAGGAGATGGGGAAAGGCCATATGGACTCAGGGGAGAGAAATAGAGGAGATGGGGAGAGGGCATATGGACACAGGGGAGAGAAATAGAGGAGATGGGGAGAGGCCATATGGACACAGGGGAGAGAAATAGAGGAGATGGGGAGAGGCCATATGGACACAGGGGAGAGAAATAGAGGAGATGGGGAGAGGCCATATGGACACAGGGGAGAGAAATAGAGGAGATGGGGAGAGGCCATATGGACACAGGGGAGAGAAATAGAGGAGATGGGGAGAGGCCAAATGGACACAGGGGAGAGAAATAGAGGAGATGGGGAGAGGGAAGGGAGGAGAGGAGAGAAATAGAGGAGATGGGGGAGAGGGAAGGGAGGAGAGAAATAGAGGAGATGGGGAGAGGCCATATGGACACAGGGGAGAGAAATAGAGGAGATGGGGAGAGGCCATATGGACACAGGAGAGAGAAATAGAGGAGATGGGGAGAGGGAAGGGAGGAGAGGAGAGAAATAGAGGAGATGGGGGAGAGGGAAGGGAGGATAGAAATAGAGATGGGGAGAGGCCATATGGACACAGGGGAGAGAAATAGAGGAGATGGGGAGAGGTCATATGGACTCAGGGGAGAGAAATAGAGGAGATGGGGAGAGGGAAGGGAGGACAGGAGAGAAATAGAGGAGATGGGGAGAGGCCATATGGACACAGGGGAGAGAAATAGAGGAGATGGGGAGAGGCCATATGGACACAGGGGAGAGAAATAGAGGAGATGGGGAGAGGCCATATGGACACAGGGGAGAGAAATAGAGGAGATGGGGAGAGGCCATATGGACACAGGGGAGAGAAATAGAGGAGATGGGGAGAGGGAAGGGAGGAGAGGAGAGAAATAGAGGAGATGGTGGAGAGGGAAGGGAGTAGAGAAATAGAGGAGATGGGGAAAGGCCATATGGACTCAGGGGAGAGAAATAGAGGAGATGGGGAGAGGGCATATGGACACAGGGGAGAGAAATAGAGGAGATGGGGAGAGGCCATATGGACACAGGGGAGAGAAATAGAGGAGATGGGGAGAGGCCATATGGACACAGGGGAGAGAAATAGAGGAGATGGGGAGAGGCCATATGGACACAGGGGAGAGAAATAGAGGAGATGGGGAGAGGCCATATGGACACAGGGGAGAGAAATAGAGGAGATGGGGAGAGGCCAAATGGACACAGGGGAGAGAAATAGAGGAGATGGGGAGAGGGAAGGGAGGAGAGGAGAGAAATAGAGGAGATGGGGGAGAGGGAAGGGAGGAGAGAAATAGAGGAGATGGGGAGAGGCCATATGGACACAGGGGAGAGAAATAGAGGAGATGGGGAGAGGCCATATGGACACAGGAGAGAGAAATAGAGGAGATGGGGAGAGGGAAGGGAGGAGAGGAGAGAAATAGAGGAGATGGGGGAGAGGGAAGGGAGGAGAGAAATAGAGGAGATGGGGAGAGGCCATATGGACACAGGGGAGAGAAATAGAGGAGATGGGGAGAGGCCATATGGACACAGGGGAGAGAAATAGAGGAGATGGGGAGAGGGAAGGGAGGAGAGGAGAGAAATAGAGGAGATGGGGGAGAGGGAAGGGAGTAGAGAAATAGAGGAGATGGGGAAAGGCCATATGGACACAGGGGAGAGAAATAGAGGAGATGGGGAGAGGCCATATGGACACAGGCGAGAGAAATAGAGGAGATGGGGAGAGGGAAGGGAGGACAGGAGAGAAATAGAGGAGATGGGGAGAGGCCATATGGACACAGGGGAGAGAAATAGAGGAGATGGGGAGAGGCCATATGGACACAGGGGAGAAAAATAGAGGAGATGGGGAGAGGCCATATGGACACAGGGGAGAGAAATAGAGGAGATGGGGAGAGGCCATATGGACACAGGGGAGAGAAATAGAGGAGATGGGGAGAGGGAAGGGAGGAGAGGAGAGAAATAGAGGAGATGGGGGAGAGGGAAGGGAGTAGAGAAATAGAGATGGGGAGAGGCCATATGGACACAGGGGAGAGAAATAGAGGAGATGGGGAGAGGCCATATGGACACAGGGGAGAGAAATAGAGGAGATGGGGAGAGGGAAGGGAGGACAGGAGAGAAATAGAGGAGATGGGGAGAGAGAAGGGAGGACAGGAGAGAAATAGAGGAGATGGGGAGAGGCCATATGGACACAGGGGAGAGAAATAGAGGAGATGGGGAGAGGTCATATGGACTCAGGGGAGAGAAATAGAGGAGATGGGGAGAGGGAAGGGAGGAGAGGAGAGAAATAGAGGAGATGGGGGAGAGGGAAGGGAGGAGAGAAATAGAGGAGATGGGGAGAGGTCATATGGACTCAGGGGAGAGAAATAGAGGAGATGGGGAGAGGCCATATGGACACAGGGGAGAGAAATAGAGGAGATGGGGAGAGGCCATATGGACACAGGGCAGAGAAATAGAGGAGATGGGGAGAGGCCATATGGACACAGGGGAGAGAAATAGAGGAGATGGGGAGAGGCCATATGGACACAGGGGAGAGAAATAGAGGAGATGGGGAGAGGCCATATGGACACAGGGGAGAGAAATAGAGGAGATGGGGAGAGGTCATATGGACTCAGGGGAGATAAATAGAGGAGATGGGGAGAGGCCATATGGACACGGAGGAGAGAAATAGAGGAGATGAGGGAGAGGGAAGGGAGGAGAGAAATAGAGGAGATGGGGAGAGGGAAGGGAGGAGAGAAATAGAGGAGATGGGGAGAGGCCATATGGACACAGGGGAGAGAAATAGAGGAGATGGGGAGAGGGAAGGGAGGACAGGAGAGAAATAGAGGAGATGGGGAGAGAGAAGGGAGGACAGGAGAGAAATAGAGGAGATGGGGAGAGGCCATATGGACACAGGGGAGATAAATAGAGGAGATGAGGGAGAGGCCATATGGACACAGGGGAGATAAATAGAGGAGATGAGGGAGAGGCCATATGGACACAGGGGAGAGAACTAGAGGAGATGAGGGAGAGGCCATATGGACACAGGGGAGAGAACTAACCCTCCTAGACTCCACATGAACACACCATGAAGCAGGCTTTGCAGAGGACTGGAGTGAGGAGAGGGAGAAGAGAGGCGAGGGGAAGGGAGAGGAGTCATACCTCCATGATGGGGTTGGATGCGAGGACCTTCTCCTCTACGTTGGCCTCTGTGGCTGCTCCACTGACCGTAGCAAAGTAGCGCATGGCGTATTTAGCTGAGACAGTCTTCCCTGCTCCCGACTCACCGCTTACGATTATAGACTGGTTCCTCTCATCTCTAATACAGGAGAGAAGGAAAGACTGAGACGGTGAGGGAAGCAAGAGTCTGCCATGTGGCAGCTTATTTGGCTCAGTCATGCCAATACAACAATACACACATAACAAAAATCATAGAAGATAAAAACAGAAAGTCATTACTTAGTTCCATTATGGTTCTGAAAACGGTGTGAGGTCACTGTAGCAGACAACATGCTGTATAGATGCCAACTGGGACCATAGGTCACTATGCTGCAGAGTGTGTGTGTGTGTGTGTGTGTGAGTGAGTGAGAGAGTGCTCTGTGTGCTCATTCCGTCAAACGAAAAGATCAATGCCGATATTTTCATATCTGATCAATAGTCTTCTGATTAATGAATGATTTACTTTACCTCACGTTAGTCTCATTCCAAACGTCGTGAATGGTTGGTTATCTGCACGAACCCAGTCTTCACTATGAGTCATCCATACATCAATTGTCTTAAATCATTTATTTATTAACTAACTAAACAATCACAGAAGTGCACACACAAACAAACAAAGTAAATATGGTTACAAGAAATGATAGGGGAATGTGCCCTAGTGGGTTAAACCGGCATGGCGGCGTGTTAGACAAAGGTGAAGTGGGGGTCGACTAAGAAGTCACTACAGAGTTAATAATTATAACAATTGAAATGCTAATCCTTTGCACATGAACGCTCACTCATTCGGGAACAATTGCAGGTAAGGTAAGGGTGCTCTCGAGCGGCTAGATGTTCTTTACCATTCGGCCATCAGATTTGCCACCAATGCTCCTTATAGGACACATCACTGCACTCTATACTCCTCTGTAAACGGGTCATCTGTAAACTAAGTAAAATGGTGCAGGAAGAAATGGCAGCAGTTTTACGGGCGCCCAACCAACTTAACTTATTTTGTACATAATGTTTCTGCAACCGTAACCTATGGCAAAAAAAAGAGCTTCTGGATATCAGGACATCGATCACTCACCTCGGATTAGACAAAGATTTTTTCCTTCAACAAGCAGGAAGCACACGACATTCTCCAAACACCCGACAGGGGCAACATCTCAGTTATTTGCATGAGGAGGAGACGCAAGTATAGAAGACACAGAGCGGGAAGCATCGTGAGGACCCTCAGGAGGTGAGTGGGAAAGCTGCCGTTACCGTCAATATTACTAGCCAACGTGCAACCATTGGACAATAAACTAGACAAGGTACAATCGCGAATATCCTACCAACGGGGCATCAAAAACTGCAACATGTTATGTTTCACGGAATCGTGGCTGAATGACGACATGGATATTCAGCTAGCGGGATATACACTGCACCAGCAAGATAGAACAGCACACTCCGGTAAGACGGGGACGGGGGGGGGTGGCTGTAGTGGAGCAGGGGCTGTAGTAGGTTGAGAGCTTCAAGTTCCTTGGTGTCCACATCACCAACAAACAAGAATGGTCCAAACACACCAAGACGGTCGTGAAGAGGGCACGACAAAGCCTATTCCCCCTCAGGAAACTAAAAAGATTTGGCATGGGTCCTGAGATCCTCAAAAGGTTCTACAGCTGCAACATCGAGAGCGTCGTGACTGGTTGCATCAATGCCTGGTACGGCAATTGCTCGGCCTCCGACCGCAAGGCACTTCAGAGGGTAGTGCGTATGGCCCAG
The DNA here is from genome assembly GCF_045791955.1 of Oncorhynchus clarkii lewisi. Classification (NCBI taxonomy): domain Eukaryota; kingdom Metazoa; phylum Chordata; class Actinopteri; order Salmoniformes; family Salmonidae; genus Oncorhynchus; species Oncorhynchus clarkii. The sequence continues at coordinate 30,617,871 of NC_092172.1, read as the reverse complement.
TACATCACTGGGGCTAAGCTGCCTGCCATCCAGGACTTCTACACCAGGCGGTGTCAGAGGAAGGCCCTAAAAATTGTCAAAGTCCCCAGCCACCCCAGTCATAGACTGTTCTCTCTACTACCGCATGGAAAGCAGGACCGGAGTGCCAAGTCTAGGACAAAAAGGCTTCTCAACAGTTTTTAACCGCAAGCCATAAGACTCCTCAACAGGTAATCAAATGGTTACCCGGACTATTTGCATTGTGTTCCCCCCCCTAACCCCTCTTTTTACGCTGTTGCTACTCTCTGTTCATCATATGTGCATAGTCACTTTAACCATATGTACATACTACCTCAATCAGCCTGACTAACCGGTGTCTGTATGTAGCCTTGCTACTTTTATAGCCTCGCTACTGTTATAGCTTCGCTACTGTATATAGCCTCGCTACTGTTATAGCCTCGCTACTTTTATAGCCTCGCTACTTTTATAGCCTCGCTACTGCTATAGCCTCGCTACTGTTATAGCCTCGCTACTGTTATAGCCTCGCTACTTTTATAGCCTCGCTACATTTATAGCCTCGCTACTGTTATAGCCTCGCTACTGTTATAGCCTCGCTACTTTTATAGCCTCGCTACTTTTATAGCCTCGCTACTTTTATAGCCTCGCTACTGTTATAGCCTGTCTTTTTACTGTTGTTATATTTATTTACCTACCTATTGTTCACCTAACACCTTTTTTTGCACTATTGGTTAGAGCCTGTAAGTAAACATTTCACTGTATGGTCTACCTACACCTGTTGTATTCGGAGCACGTGACAAATAAACTTTGATTTGATCTCTGTTTACCCGTCGCAAGACCCACTGGTTGATGCTTATTTATAAAACCCTCTTAGGCCTCACTACCCCCTATCTGAGAGATCTACTGAAGCCTCATCCTCCACATACAACACCCGTTCTGCCAGTCACATTCTGTGAAAGGCCCCCAAAGCACACACATCCCTGGGACGCTCGTCCTTTCAGTTCACTGCAGCTAGCGACTGGAACGAGCTGCAACAAACACTCAAACTGGACAGTTTTATCTCAATCTATTAATTCACAGACTCAATCATGGACACTCTTACTGACAGTTGTGGCTGCTTTGTATGATGTATTGTTGTCTCTACCTTCTTGACCTTTGTGCTGTTGTCTGTGCCCAATCATGTTTGTACCATGTTTTGTGCTGCTACCATGTTATGTTGCTACCATGCTGTGTTATGTGTTGCTGCCTTGCTATGTTGTTGTCTTAGGTCTCTCTTTATGTAGTGTTGTCTCTCTTGTCATGATAATGGTTTTGTCCTATATTTCTAAATATATATTGTATTTTTAATCCCAGACCCCGTCCCCGCAGGAGGCCTTTTGCCTTTTGGTAGGCCGTCATTGTAAATAAGAATTTGTTCTTAACTGACTTGCCTAAGTGAAATAAATAACAAGACCGTAAATACACACACTGTACTATGCTTCCATTGGAATGTCCGTCTGACATTGTTTGAAACATGGGATATCTGTGTATACTACCTTTGAGCAGGTAACACTCGCACGCACGCACACCACACACACCCACCTGGCCATCTGTTTGTAAGCCTCCTCAGCCACAGCGAAGATGTGAGGGTCCATATCTCCCATGTTCTGGCCACTGTACGCATTGATGATGTCACTACCGTAGATGGGAAGGTTCTCATAGGGATTAATGGCCACCAGCACAATACCTACAGGAAGAGAGGAGGAGTTGGTGTGTGTGTGTGTGTGTGTGTGTGTGAGACCCTTGTGTGTCTGTGTGGGCATACCACAGTATGTGTAGATGAGTTTGGAGTCGGTGAAGCGGACTTTAAGGTTGTGCAGGACGGCCGGCTCGTGGAGGTAGCTAAGAGCTGTGAGGTCATTCTCCCCCACCAGGATGTCAGGGTTCCGGAGGTGAGGAAGGTTCTTTGTCTTATCATCCAGCTTGTGCTCAATGTCCTGGACAGCACAGATTAAACAGAGACATTATCACACACAATATATGTGTGTATCACAGGCGGCTGGTGGCAGCTTAATTGGGGAGTACGAGCTCATAGTAATGGCTGGAACAGAATAAATGGAACGGTATCAAACATTGTTTCATTGTGCTTTATACCATTCCATTTAGTCCATTCCAGCCATTATTGTAATTCATCCCCCCCTCACCAGCCTCCTGTGGTGTGTGTGCTGAGTAGGGACCTGGTTTTATGTAACTCAGTGACATAAAAAACAGACAGTTGGTGAACATAAGCCTCACACATGTATCAAAATATGCCACCAAATGGGTCAGGTTTCTGCCCCCATTTCCTTCTGAACGGTTTATTGGACTTGGTTGACATCGACACATGGACATGTTTTTATGATATGTATGGTGATATATTGCAGTGTGAAAGCAACAGCCCTTTGCAACTACTCCAATAACCAATAATGAGATAGATTCGCTGTGTGTGTGTGTGTACTGCGCATCTCATCACAAATGAGAGGATGTTATGCAACCACCCAACCCTACACCACCATTCTCCTCCTCCTCCTCTCCTCCAGTACTCACCATTCCATCCTCCAGTGTGAGGTGTAGGGTGGAATCTCCATGTTTGTAGTTCTTAGTGAGCTCTGCTGACTTCCACACCTCATCTGCATCAGGGATCCACACCCGAGCAAACTGAGAGAGAGGAGAGGAGAAATAAGGAGAGTGAGAAGGGAGAGAAAGGTTCTACATGACATAAAAACATACTACAGAGTGTGTTCTCCAAGTCAGAAAGCTACATAAGGCCTATATCAGTCCAGTACTGTCCCCAGACTCAATGTCTACTGCAGAGAGAACCTGCTGCTGTATCAGATTGGTACAGTGCTGACTGAGGCTGTTGTATCTCCATGGTTGGTTGGATATCATTTCACCATCTAACACGATCAATATTGCTGGACATTCATAAAGACTCAAACCCAGTCCACATGATTCTGTGACCGATCACAACATGACAGGGATGCCTTCAGATCCCAGCCCTGTGGAACGAGCCTGTCAGCTGATCAAAGACGTGAAAAACACAGAAACAAAAACACTGTAAAACTGACTGGGTTTGATCCCGGGTCTTCAGCCTTCCACTAGACTGTGTTGGTCCGCTGAGCTAAAGCCACGGCATTAGCTCAGGAAGCTAAGTCGTCAGGTTATAGCACGGGCAGCTAACAGAAGTCTTCAGGCCTCAGGCTCACAAGAGTGCAGTTCACAGAACCACATCCGTAACACACACGGAGGAGAGCTTTAACAGCTGCCATTAGAAAGGTCAATCAGATGGCCAATCAGTAATCTTTACATCTCACTAAGCAGCTCAATGATGATCAGCGCTACACAAAGCTTATCCTGGTTTATCCTGGTTTATCCTGGCCCATTATTACCACCAGCAGACCTGTATACATAGACCTTTCAGAGGCACACACACAGCAGGCCGGTCTGGGTCTCATTCCATAGTGCAACAATGTTTAGTTAAGAACAAATTCTTATTTACAATGGCGGCCTAGTGGGTTAACTGCCTTGTTCAGGGTCAGAATGACAGATGTTTACCTTGTCAGCTCATGGATTCAATCTAGCAACCTTTTGGTTACTGGCCCAATGCTCTAACCACTAGGCTACCTGCCGCCCCATGATACTGCTTGTTTGGGAAAATGGGCCTGCTTGACCTGAATACTACTGTATCCTATACACAACTGGTTCCTGTCTTTGATACGCCAACTAACGCTCTTAGAACAGTCTGTAAAACGTGTCAGAATCTCATTGATAGGAAGGATTTACATGAAGACTGAAACCAAGCTTCAGTGTGTATGTGTGTGTGAGTGCGTGTGTTGGCACTAAGACTGTTGGCACTCGGATCGGATGCTCTCATATCCTCATGACTCACCCTAACCTTCCAGCAACCCTCAGCCAACCTTCCAGGAACATTCTGTGGAAAAGTCTAATGATCTAGCTCATAGCCATTTACTCACACAGACAGACAGACAGACAATAATCACCATTGTAGTAGGTTGCTTACATATTCAGACCTACGTCATCGTCATGTCATCATGGTTTATCACTATGTAGTGGATAAGGTATTCTTGTGATGCTCCACAATGAATTGAAAGTAATCTTCCACACCAGTGTTTAACACTGAAAGGTCAGAGCAGTGTGTGTGTGTGTGTGTGTGTGTGTCTGTGTGTATATACAGAGGTCAGCAGAGAAAAGTGCTGACTCGACAGAACACAGTATCAGTCATCCTATAGCAGGGTTAATGAGGCTATTCTGTCGCTCTCTCATGTTCCTTCCTGGAGGAGAGCGGTTCACAGCCCAGCTCCTAGCAATGGAAAGGAGGAGTGAGGGAGTGAGAGAAAGAGTGAGAGAATGTGTGAGAGAGATGGAGAGAGTGAGAAAGAGACGGGAGGGTGGAGGTAAAAATAGCCTCACACACACACCTCACTGAGTAGCATCACCATACACCGCTGAGCACACTTCCTGATCCTCCTAATCACACACACACTTTCTGCAGCAATGAAGCGTGTAAACCATTTCCTATCCACATTGTGAGGAGGGGGGGGGGATTGAGTCGTATTTATAGACAGATCCCCAGGGTTACAGTAGAGGACAGATGAAGGGTACAACTCTACCCCAAGCACACACAAACACAGACACGGACAGAGAGGAGTCATAGGTACACTGTCTGCTACATGGTGCTAGTGGGGGTCAGCTAGACTGGTCAACTATACAGGGGAGGAGGAGAGGGATAAGGAGGAGGATGCAGGAAGAGAAGGAGATATTATCTCCCTTGTGACATCAGCCCTCATGACTCAGAGTGAAGGCGTTTCTTGTCACACACCCTCTGCTTGCCTGGTCATGACCTGGAACAGTTGATCAGAGTGGGAGAGGAAGAGCTACAGGGATGTGTGTAAGAGGGGGAGAGGAAGAGCTACAGGGATGTGTGTAAGAGGGGGAGAGGAAGAGCTACAGGGATGTGTGTAAGTGGGGGAGAGGAAAAGCTACAGGGATGTGTGTAAGAGGGGGAGAGGAAGAGCTACAGGGATGTGTGTACGAGGGGGAGAGGAAGAGCTAGAGATGTGTGTAAGAGGGGGAGAGGAAGAGCTAGAGATGTGTGTAAGAGGGGGAGAGGAAGAGCTACAGGGATGTGTATAAGAGGGGGAGAGGAAGAGCTACAGAGATGTGTGTAAGGGGGGGAGAGGAAGAGCTACAGAGATGTGTGTAAGGGGGGGAGAGGAAGAGCTACAGAGATGTGTGTAAGGGGGGGAGAGGAAGAGCTAGAGATGTGTGTAAGAGGGGGAGAGGAAGAGCTACAGGGATGTGTGTAAGAGGGGGAGAGGAAGAGCTACAGGGATGTGTGTAAGAGGGGGAGAGGAAGAGCTACAGAGATGTGTGTAAGGGGGGGAGAGGAAGAGCTACAGAGATGTGTGTAAGGGGGGGAGAGGAAGAGCTACAGAGATGTGTGTAAGGGGGGGAGAGGAAGAGCTAGAGATGTGTGTAAGAGGGGGAGAGGTAGAGCTACAGAGATGTGTGTAAGAGGGGGAGAGGACAGAGGGGTCTGCAGCAAGCAGCAGAGTGTGATGTAACCTTGCTTGAGGCTTTAGCTCAAGTCAGTTCAATATGAACCTGACAAACTGTTACACACTGCAGGTCTACTCCTGGAGATGTGTAATGCTTCAGTGCCTTCCTCAGGGGCCCAGAGCAACCAGTAAGAACACCAGCAACCTTCTGACCTGGGATTTGAACCTATAGGTCTAACCTATAGGCGAACTCCCACCCCAGTGGTTAGTTGTATTAGAGTAGTGTATACGTGTTTGGTAGCAGGGAAAGGCAGGAGCGACTCAGGCCGACCCTTTAATCCAGGACTGACTAAGAGACTAAAGATCAACACTGTATTAACTCTGGATTTACCTCTAATCTAATCCTTACACAGAGAACTACACCTCCACTCTCTCACACACACACACACACACACACACACACACACACACACACACACACACACACACACACACACACACACACACACACACACACACACACACACACAGGTTATACCAGTCCTTTCACAGCAGTGAATACTGAAAGGCTCTGAGAGATGCTACTGGTACAGGGGGGAAGAGGGGGAGAAGAGAGGACAGGAGGGGGGGGAGAAGAGAGGACAGGATGGGGGGGAGAAGAGAGGACAGGGGGGGGAGAAGAGAGGACATGAGGGGGGGAGAAGAGAGGACAGGAGGGGGGAGGAGAAGAGAGGACAGGAGGGGGGAGGAGAAGAGAGGACAGGAGGGGGGAGGAGAAGAGAGGACAGGAGGGGGGAGAAGAAGAGAGGACAGGAGGGGGGGAAAGAGAGGACAGGAGGGGGGGAAAGTGGACAGGGGGGGAAAAGAGAGGACAGGAGGGGGGAAGAGAGGACAGGAGGGGGGAAAGAGAGGACAGGAGGGGGGAAAGAGAGGACAGGAGGGGGGAAAGAGAGGACAGGAGGGGGGAAAGAGAGGACAGGAGGGGGGGAAGAGAGGACAGGAGGGGGGGAAGAGAGGACAGGAGGGGGAGAAGAGAGGACTTGGGGGGGGGGGAAGAGAGGACAGGAGAGGGAGAAGAGAGGACAGGAGGGGAGAAAGTAACAGCAGAAGTGTTAATACATTTGTTCACAGCCAACAGGATTATTAGAAGCAGATTAACCCTCTAAGACTGAGCTTTCACTTCATCAGTCAGATCTCTCCCTCTCTTTCACCTCTCCTTCTCCCCTCTTGTTCACTCTTCCTCTGTCCTTCATTCCTTTATTTCTCCTGATCTGACAAAGCAGGACAGGCCAGACATCCACCATGTAGCTTTCACAACTCAGCATTACAGATCACTGACTGTGACTGCAGATGGAGGAGAGGAGGAGGATGAGGAGAGTTGAACTGCAGCCGGCCCTCACCCTGCAGGCCTGGTGTCTTCACTTCTGCTGAGGGGGAGGATGAGGAGAGTTGAACTGCAGCCGGCCCTCACCCTGCAGGCCTGGTGTCTTCACTTCTGCTGAGGGGGAGGATGAGGAGAGTTGAACTGCAGCCGGCCCTCACCCTGCAGGCCTGGTGTCTTCACTACTGCTGAGGGGGAGGATGAGGAGAGTTGAACTGCAGCCGGCCCTCACCCTGTAGGCCTGGTGTCTTCACTACTGCTGAGGGGGAGGATGAAACACTGAAGGGCTGTAGAGCAGCAGTAAATACAACCTCCACCCCTGGCCAGGCCTCTCTCTGCTCAAATGGAGAGCATCAATGGCCCTATGAGCCAACCCAATTATAATTAAACCATAAGGCCCGAGGAGTTGTGGTATATGGCCAATATACCACGACTCAGGAGCACGACGCAACGTAGAGTGCCAGGACACAGCCCTTAGCAAGGGTACAGTGGGGCAAAAAAGTATTTAGTCAGCCACCAATTGTGCAAGTTCTCCCACTTAAAAAGTTGAGAGAGGCCTGTAATTTTCATCATAGGTACACGTCAACTATGACGGACAAAATGAGAAAAAAAATCCTGAAAATCACATTGTAGGATTTTTAATGAATTTATTTGCAAAATATGGTGGAAAATAAGTATTTGGTCAATAACAAGTTTATCTCAATACTTTGTTATATACCCTTTGTTGGCAATGACAGAGGTCAAACGTTTTCTGTAAGTCTTCACACACTGTTGCTGGTATTTTGGCCCATTCCTCCATGCAGATCTCCTCTAGAGCAGTGATGTTTTGGGGCTGTTGCTGGTCAACACGGACTTTCAACTCCCTCCAAAGATTTTCTATGGGGTTGAGATCTGGAGACTGGCTAGGCCACTCCAGGACCTTGAAATGCTTCTTACGAAGCCACTCCTTCGTTGCCCGGGCGGTGTGTTTGGGATCATTGTCATGCTGAAAGACCCAGCCATGTAACTGAGCTAAATGACTACCGCCCCGTAGCACTCACATCCGTCATCATGAAGTGCTTTGAGAGACTAGTCAAGGACCATATCACCTCCACCCTACCTGACACCCTAGACCCACTCCAATTTGCTTACCGCCCAAATAGGTCCACAGACGATGCAATCTCAACCACACTGCACACTGCCCTAACCCATCTGGACAAGAGGAATACCTATGTGAGAATGCTGTTCATCGACTACAGCTCGGCATTCAACACCATAGTACCCTCCAAGCTCGTCATCAAGCTCGAGACCCTGGGTCTCGACCCCGCCCTGTGCAACTGGGTACTGGACTTCCTGACGGGCCGCCCCCAGGTGGTGAGGGTAGGCAACAACATCTCCTCCCCGCTGATCCTCAACACTGGGGCCCCACAAGGTTGCGTTCTGAGCCCTCTCCTGTACTCCCTGTTCACCCACGACTGCGTGGCCACGCACGCCTCCAACTCAATCATCAAGTTTGCGGACGACACAACAGTGGTAGGCTTGATTACCAACAACGATGAGACGGCCTACAGGGAGGAGGTGAGGGCCCTCGGAGTGTGGTGTCAGGAAAACAACCTCACACTCAACGTCAACAAAACTAAGGAGATGATTGTGGACTTCAGGAAACAGCAGAGGGAACACCCCCCTATCCACATCGATGGAACAGTAGTGGAGAGGGTAGCAAGTTTTAAGTTCCTCGGCATACACATCACAGACAAACTGAATTGGTCCACTCACACAGACAGCATCGTGAAGAAGGCGCAGCAGCGCCTCTTCAACCTCAGGAGGCTGAAGAAATTCGGCTTGTCACCAAAAGCACTCACAAACTTCTACAGATGCACAATCGAGAGCATCCTGGCGGGCTGTATCACCGCCTGGTATGGCAACTGCACCGCCCTCAACCGTAAGGCTCTCCAGAGGGTAGTGAGGTCTGCACAACGCATCACCGGGGGCAAACTACCTGCCCTCCAGGACACCTACACCACCCGATGTCACAGGAAGGCCATAAAGATCATCAAGGACATCAACCACCCGAGCCACTGCCTGTTCACCCCGCTATCATCCAGAAGGCGAGGTCAGTACAGGTGCATCAAAGCTGGGACCGAGAGACTGAAAAACAGCTTCTATCTCAAGGCCATCAGACTGTTAAACAGCCACCACTAACACTGAGTGGCTGCTGCCAACACACTGACACTGACTCAACTCCAGCCACTTTAATAATGGGAATTGATGGGAAATGATGTAAATATATCACTAGCCACTTTAAACAATGCTACCTTATATAAATGTTACTTACCCTACATTATTCATCTCATACGCATACGTATATACTGTACTCTATATCATCGACGGTATCCTTATGTAATACATGTATCACTAGCCACTTTATACTATACTATGCCACTTTGTTTACATACTCATCTCATTTGTACATACTGTACCCGATACCATCTACTGTATCTTGCCTATGCTGCTCTGTACCATCACTCATTCATATATCCTTATGTACATATTCTTTATCCCCTTACACTGTGTACAAGACAGTAGTTTGGAATTGTTAGTTAGATTACTTGTTATTACTGCATTGTCGGAACTAGAAGCACAAGCATTTCGCTACACTCGCATTAACATCTGCTAACCATGTGTATGTGACAAATAAAATTTGATTTGATTTGATTTGATGTTTCATCTTCAATGCCCTTGCTGATGGAAGGAGGTTTTCACTCAAAATCTCACGATACATGGCCCCATTCATTCTTTCCTTTACACGGATCAGTCGTCCTGGTCCCTTTGCAGAAAAACAGCCCCAAAGCATGATGTTTCCACCCCCATGCTTCACAGTAGGTATGGTGGTCTTTGGATGCAACTCAGCATTCTTTGTCCCCCAAACACGACGAGTTGAGTTTTTACCAAAAAGTTATATTTTGGTTTCATCTGACCATATGACATTCTCCCAATCTTCTTCTGGATCATCCAAATGCTCTCTAGCAAACTTCAGATGGGCCTGGACATGTACTGGCTTAAGCAGGGGGACACGTCTGGCACTGCAGGATTTGAGTCCCTGGCGGCGTAGTGTGTTACTGATGGTAGCCTTTGTTACTTTGGTCCCAGCTTTCTGCAGGTCATTCACTAGGTCCCCCCGTGTGGTTCTGGGATTTTTGCTCACCGTTCTTGTGATCATTTTGACCCCACGGGGTAAGATCTTGCATGGAGTCCCAGATCGAGGGAGATTATCAGTGGTCTTGTATGTCTTCCATTTCCTAATAATTGCTCCCACAGTTGATTTCTTCAAACCAAGCTGCTTACCTATTGCAGATTCAGTCTTCCCAGCCTGGTGCAGGTCTACAATTTTATTTCTGGTGTCCTTTGACAGCTCTTTGTTCTTGGCCATAGTAGAGTTTGGAGTGTGACTGTTTGAGGCTGTGGACAGGTGTCTTTTATACTGATAACAAGTTCAAACAGGTGCCATTAATACAGGTAACGAGTGGAGGACAGAGGAGCCTCTTAAAGAAGAAGTTACAGGTCTGTGAGAGCCAGAAATCTTGCTTGTTTGTAGGTGACCAAATACTTATTTTCCACCATAATTTGCAAATAAATTCATTAAAAATCCTACAATGTGATTTTCTGGATTTTTTTTCTCATTTTGTCTGTCATAGTTGAAGTGTACCTATGATGAAAATTACAGGCCTCATCTTTTTAAGTGTGAGAACTTGTACAATTGGTGGCTGACTAAATACTTTTTCCCCCACTGTATATTGGCCATATACCACAAACCCCCGAGGTGCCTTTCTGTTATTATAAACTGGTTACCAACGTAATTAGTGCAGTAAAAAACGTTGTCATACCCATGGTATAGGGTCTGATATACCACAGTTGTAAGCCAATCAGAATTCAGGGCTCGAACCACCCAGTTCATAATGTTCTTCAATGTCTTCATGTGTGTGTGTGTGTGTGTGTGTGTGTGTGTGTGTGTGTGTGTGTGTGTGTGTGTGTGTGTGTGTGTGTGTGTGTGTGTGTGTGTGTGTGTGTAATTAGTCTAGTCAACACTGTGAGCAGTAGAACTAATCTCGCGGTAACTGCGGCCCCCTCATCACATGACAGAGCCTCATGTGAGAAACTGCTGCTTTTCTGTTTAACCACAGAGTTTCTAAAACATCTTTGGTTTAATGCTCCCCAGTACACACCTCAGCAGAGACACAGGAGGAAGAGGAGGAGAGGAGGGGGGAGGAGAGGGGCAGATGTAGGAATCTTGGGGAAAACCGATGTTGATGAAAATCCCTGATTTCCTGGGAAACACTACCTTGAGCGCTCGTTCGCCCTCTTTCCCTCCCCATCTCATTACCCCGATCCCTCGCTCTCTCCATCCCACTTTCCTCTCTCCATCCCCCCTTTCCTCTCTCCATCCCCCCCTTCCTGTTTCCATCCCCCCTTCCTCTCTGCTCTCAAAACCGACAGTGTCAACCCATAGAGTGTCTGTCTTACAGTAACTTCTCTGTCTAATCCCATTAGTTACCATGCAGACATTTAGCAAACAGGAGTACAGTATGACAGTACAGCAGCACTGACTCCGACAGCACAGCGGCCCTGACTCCGACAGCACAGCGGCCCTGACTCCGACAGCACAGCGGCCCTGACTCCGACAGCACAGCGGCCCTGACTACGACAGCACAGCGGCCCTGACTACGACAGCACAGCGGCCCTGACTACGACAGTACAGTAGAGAGTTCCCATTGTATAATAGCGTATAACGGGGTATGACAGAAGGAAGGTATGTAGGTATGATAATCTAGATAGTGCTCCTAACTGTCTGAAACAGTCTTGTTGGGCAGCCCTCTGTTGTTCTTGTGTTGGCTGAAGTACCAAGGCCTACTGGAACACTCATGGTGGTAGCATCCCAAATGGCACGCTATTCCTTATAAAGTACACTACTTTTGATCAGAGCCCTTTGGGTGCCATACAGGGTTCCATTTAGGATGCAGACTTCAACAGACAAACAACCCTTCCTGGTACAGGAGAGACAGGGGAGTTAGGACACTAGTTAGGACACCAGATCAGCGCAGACCAAGGTGTGTCTGACCTCCATGTTGTCTCCAACTCACAGAGCTACTGGACAGGCCACGCTCTCACACACAGGCCTGAAACGTTCTACTACAACACAATAGAGAAATAACCAAACCAAGCCAAATGAAAGGAAGTGAACTTACTTTGACAAACATATAATCCAACTCCTGATTCTCGTTCATCTTCACGCCTCAGCAGATCCCAGAGCCTTATCTTAAACTTTGCCCCCCTCCTCTTCACCTCCCGGCCCCACACACACACACACACACCTTGCAACACACTCCCTGCCACACACCTGGCCAGCAGAGGGAGGTGAATCGATTAGAGTGATGGTTATAGCGTTGCGGACAGATGAAATATTCCCATTGTGTCTGACAGCGATCAGGACTCTGTCTCTCTCCCTCTGCCTTCTACTTTGCTCTGGTCCAACCCTGTCATTGGACAACCCAGATTTCAGTCAAACAGCCCAGCTCCCGCCCTCCCAGCCCAGACTACCACCCCTCAGTCACATGAGAATGGAGGCAGACAAAACCTCGCTCAAACACACACACACACACACACGAGCTGGGACGAAGAACCAAAAATTATCCACACCAACCACTTATGTGGGCATTTGGCTTATATTGTTCATTATGATAAATAACCTATTAGAGAAGTGTGAAGTTTGAAATTAAATACGTTTGCTAATAGTAGTTAAGGGAAATATTTTTTTAAAATAACTGTGGTGCACATAATGTTATAAACTTGTCGTTCTGGTGATAATTCAGTAAATTTATTGTGATATGAATGTTGGTCCATATGACTGACTGACTGACTGACTGACTGACTGACTGACTGTATTTGAGAGTGGAGCAGCAGGATGTCATGTAGATCGCACTGTGGACACGACTTCTCCGCTCAATTACCATAACAGAGTTACTGTGGTAATCTAATGCACATGTCCCGTATCAGCGTCAGAGGAAAACACAGACACACAATTATGAAATGGTCCAGCAGTTTGTCTTACTAGCTGACCTGATCAGCAGCATGAGGAAAGTGTGTTTAGCTTTGAGCTGAGAGATGCTGTATTCTTCTCTGAGCTACTAAATGACTGTGCTCTCCCTAATGCCCTTTAGGCTAGACCTGACTGACTACTGGAGCCTACTACAGCCTGATGACTAGATACACTCTGTTCACCAACCCGTGACAGCAGAGATGTCATTTTGACAGCATTAAAATTACAAGACATTTTTCTATAGTGAAAAGGAAGGAGCTGCCATTCATTCCAACAGAATAACGTCACGCTGTAAGCTAGACCTAAACTTAACCCTTTGAGTTGTGGGTTTGGTGCTGGAAACAGCAGAATTATAGTTATTGGTACTGGAAACAGCAGAATTATAGTTATTGGTACTGGCAACAGCAGAATTATAGTTATTGGTACTGGAAACAGCAGAATTATAGTTATTGGTACTGGAAACAGCAGAATTATCGTTATTGGTACTGGAAACAGCAGAATTATCGTTATTGGTACTGGAAACAGCAGAATTATCGTTATTGGTACTGGAAACAGCAGAATTATCGTTATTGGTACTGGAAACAGCAGAATTATCGTTATTGGTACTGGAAACAGCAGAATTATAGTTATTGGTACTGGAAACAGCAGAATTATCGTTATTGGTACTGGCAACAGCAGAATTATCGTTATTGGTACTGGCAACAGCAGAATTATAGTTATTGGTACTGGAAACAGCAGAATTATCGTTATTGGTACTGGCAACAGCAGAATTATCATTATTGGTACTGGCAACAGCAGAATTATAGTTATTGGTACTGGCAACAGCAGAATTATAGTTATTGGTACTGGCAACAGCAGAATTATAGTTATTGGTACTGGCAACAGCAGAATTATAGTTATTGGTACTGGCAACAGCAGAATTATCGTTATTGGTACTGGCAACAGCAGAATTATAGTTATTGGTACTGGCAACAGCAGAATTATCGTTATTGGTACTGGCAACAGCAGAATTATCGTTATTAGTACTGGCAACAGCAGAATTATAGTTATTGGTACTGGCAACAGCAGAATTATCGTTATTGGTACTGGCAACAGCAGAATTATAGTTATTGGTACTGGCAACAGCAGAATTATAGTTATTGGTACTGGCAACAGCAGAATTATAGTTATTGGTACTGGCAACAGCAGAATTATAGTTATTGGTACTGGCAACAGCTGGGTTGTGGGTTTGATCCCAACATGTCCCAATTACTGAGCTATGCATTTCTTCATTGTACCTTCACCTGCCTTTCTCCTCTCTCCCTCCTTTCGCTTCCCACTAGAATATTGGGTCCTCTGACTCTCCCACGGCCGAAGCAGACAGGAGACAAACCTAGTTTACAATACCACCCTGTGTGTGCGCACAGTATTTTCCATTCGCGCCAGCAGTCGGCTAATCAGCCGATTAAACTCATTTTCAGCTGGCTACTTTTTGCACTTCACATTAACTAGGCTACTTTTCATTTAAAAGTTTCCATTTGCTAGCCTGATGTGCCTGTCAGTCACAAAGCGAATGATGACAAGGAAACGCAGTCTGCGGTCTGTCCCACGGCCTGCCGGTACAATGTATGCATGCTGTGGTTGGTTGCAGTCAGATTTCTTTACATGTAGGAGAGAGAAAGCAAGTGAATTCGTACGTCCCATGTAATATACAAGGTAACGATACCAGACAGTGACACTAAAGAGAGTGACTCTTGTCAGTCAGTGTAGCATACCAAATCGCATCGGTGAGAGAGTAGTTCATTTGGCTCCCTAACTTGTACAGTGCCTTCGGAAAGTATTCACACCCCTCGACTTTCCCCAAAAAATGTTGTGTTACAGCCTCAATTTAAAATGGATTAAGTTTAGATGTTTTGCACTGGCCTACACACAATGCCCCATAATGTCAACGTGGAGTATTTTTGGGGGACATTTTTACTAATTAATTAAAAATTAAACAGCTGTCAATAGGTATTCAACCACTTTGTTATGGCTAGCCTATATAAAAGTTCAGGACAAAAAAAAAGTGCTAAACTTGTCACATAATAAGTTGCATGGACTCATTCTGTGCAATAAGTGTTTAACATGATTTTTGAATGACTACCTCATATCTGTACCCCACATATACAATTATCTGTAAGGTCCCTCAGTTGAGCAGTGAATTTCAAAACACAGATTCAACCAAAGACCAGGGAGGTTTTCCAATGCCTCACAAAGAAGGGCACCTATTGGTACAGTTGAAGTGGGAAGTTTACATACACCTTAGCCAAATACATTTAATCTCAGTTTCACAATTCCTGACATTTAATCTGAGTAAAAAATTCCCTGTTTTAGGTCAATTAGGATCACCACTTTATTTTAAGAATGTGAAATGTCAGAATAATAGTAGAGATAATTATTTCTTTCAGCTTTTATTTCTTTCATCACTTTCCCAGTGGGTCAGAAGTTTACATACGTACACTCAATTAGTATTTGGTAGCATTGCCTTTAAATTGTTTGTCTTGGGTCAAACGTTTCAGGTAGCCTTCCACAAGCTTCCCACAATAAGTTGGGTGAATTTTGGCCCATTCCTCCTGACAGAGCTGGTGTAACTGAGTCAGGTTTGTAGGCCTCATTGCTCGCACACGCTTTTTCAGTTCTGCCCACAAATTTTCTATACGATTGAGGTCAGGGCTTTGTGATGGCCACTCCAATACCTTGACTGAAGCCATTTTGCCACAACTTTGGAAGTATGCTTGGGGTCATTGTCCATTTGGAAGACCCATTTGCTACCAAGCCTTAACTTCCTGACTAATGTCTTGAGATGTTGCTTCAATATATCCACATAATTTTCCTTCCACATGATGCCATCTATTTTGTGAAGTGCACCAATCCCTACAGCAGCAAAGCAACCCCACAACATGATGCTGCCATCCCCGTGCTTCACGGTTGGGATGGTGTTCTTCGGCTTGCAAGCCGCCCCCTTTTTCCTACAAACATAACGATGGTCATTATGGACAAACAGTTATATTTTTGTTTCATCAGACCAGAGGACATTTCTGCAAAACAGTATGATCTTTGTCCACATGTGCAGTTGCAAACCGTAGTCTGGATTTTTTATGGTGGTTTTGGAGCAGTGGCTTCTTCCTTGCTGAGCGGCCTTTCAGGTTATGTCGATATAGGACTTGTTTTACTATGGATATAGATACTTTTGTACCCATTTCCTCCAGCATCTTCACAAAGTCCTTTGCTGTTGTTCTGGGATTGAATTGCACTTATCGCACCAAAGTATGTTAATCTCTAGGAGACAGAACGCGTCTCCTTCCTGAGCGGAATGACGGCTGCATGTTTATACTTGCGTATTATTGTTTGTACAGATTAACGTGGTACCTTCATGTAACCGGTGTGAAATGGCTAGCGGGGTGCACGCTAATAGCGTTTCAATCGGTGACGTCACTTGCTCTGAGACCTTGAAGTAGTAGTTCCCCTTGCTCTGCAAGGGCTGCGGCTTTTGTGGAGCGATGGGTAACGATGCTTCGAGGGTGGCTGTTGTCTGTGTGTGCAGAGGGTCCCTGGTTCGAGCCCAGGTAAGGGCAAGGAGAGGGACGGGAGCTACACTGTGACATTCAGGCGTTTGGAAATTGCTCCCGATGAACCAGACTTGTGAAGGTCTATAATTGCTTTTCTGAGGTCTTGGCTGATTTCTTTTGATTTTCCCATGATGTCAAGCAAAGAGGCACTGAGTTTAAAGGTAGGCCTTGAAATACATCCACAGGTACACCTCCAATTGACTCAAATTATGTCAATTAGTCTATCAGAAGCTTCTAAAGCCATGACATTTTCCAAGCTGTTTAAAAGGCACAGTCAACTTAGTGTATGTAAACTTCTGACCCACTGGAATTGTGATACAGTGAATTATAAGTGAAATAATCTGTCTGTAAACAATTGTTGGAACAATTACTTGTGTCATGCACAAAGTAGATGTCCTAACCAACTTGCCAAAACTATAGTTTGTTAACAAGAAATTTGTGGAGTGGTTGAAAAACGAGCTTTAATGACTCCAACCTAAGTGTATGTAAACTTCAGACTTCAACTCTAGATGGGTAAAAGTTTTTTTTTAAAGCAGACATTGAATATCCCTTTGAGCATGGTAAAGTTAATAATTACACTTTGGATGGTGTATCAATACACCCAGTCACTACAAAGATACAGACGTCCTTCCTAACTCAGTTGCCGGAGAGGAAGAAAACCGCTCAGGGATTTCACCATGAGGCCAATGGTGACTTTAAAGCAGTACAGAGTTTAATGGCTGTGATAGCAGAACAATTAGGATGGATCAACAACATTGTAGTTACTCCACAATACTAACCTAATTGAGTGAAAAAAGGAAGCTTGTACAGAATAAAACATATTTCAAAACATGCATCCTGTTTGTAACAAGGCACTAAAGTAATACTGAAAATAAAGCAGTTGACTTTTTGTCCTGAATACAAAGTGTTATGTTTGGGGCAAATCCAATACAACACATTACCGAGTACCATTCTCCATATTTTCTTTCACAGTCTTGGCTACATCATGTTATGGGTATACATGTAATTGTTAAGGACTGGGAACTTTTTGAGAATAAAAATAAATGGAGCTAAGCACAAGAAAAATCCTAAAGGAAAACCTGATTCAGTCTGCTTTCCACCAGACACTGGGAGATGAATTCACCCTTCAGCAGGACAAGAACTTAAAACACAAGGCCAAATATACACTGGAGTTGCTAAGAAGACAGTGAATGTTCCTGAGTGGTCGAGTTACAGTTTTGACATTCATCCTTGAAAATCTATGGCAAGACCTGAAAATGGTTGTCTGGCAATGATCAACAACCAATTTCACAGAGCTTGAAGAATTTTGGAAAGAATAATGTGCAAATGTTTCACAATCCAGGTGTGGAAAGCTCTTAAGAGATTTACCCAGAAAGACTCAGATGCAATCGCTGCCAAAGGTGCTTCAACAAAGTATTGACGCAGGGGTGTGAATACTTATGTAAATGAGATATTTCTATATTTTATTTTCAATAAATGAGCAAAAATGTCAAAAAATAAATAATCGGTTTTCACTTTGTCATTATGGGGTATTATGTGCAGATGGGTGAGAGAAACAAATCTGTTTAATCCATTTTGAATTCAGGCTGTAACACAAACTATTGTGGAATAAGTCTAGGAATATGAATACTTTCTGAAGACACTGACTGTATAGGCTACTGTAGGCCTAAGCTGTTTGATTATCTTCAGATAAATTATGAAAACATTCAACGAAGATGGTGAATCACTGCAGGAACAATAGGTAGTGGAGAGCCTCATTCTGATCCACATATGATAATTAGGGCCCTCATGGAATCCAGGCATTAAAACAGAATTCAACCATATTAAAAAATGTATTGACCTTAGTAGGGAATCAACTAAATAAATATTAAATTCATAATTTGCCCAAGTTTATCTTAAGACATGAACAGAAGGCATCAGTGATTCCTATTTCCTGCAACTTTCTGTAGAGGCAAAGAGAATGCTCCTGTCTGAGTGTGCGGTGCGTGCATCTTCCACTTTCTATATGCTGTTAATGAGAACAGTCTTCTGGTAGATGGAAAGGCTTTCCCAAAAACCTTCTCAATTAAATGTTAACTACAAAGTAGCCTCTGCCTACCTGGCATGATACATTAAAGGGTAAATTAAAGGGTAACTACACCCAAAAATCTACATTTCTCTCTACACAATATCACAACAAATGTTTCCAATCTGGAAGGTAAACTCGATAAAGTATTTCATAATTTCGCTGTGCATTTCGGATGGAATCATGGTATTGGAAGGTACGAGAGGCCACCAGAATAGAGCTCCTTAGGCAAAAAATAATAATAAATTGAACCCTTGGGGGCAAGCACCCCCGAACCAGGGGCGCCTGGCTGGCTACCTTTTCTATTTGGCTGGCTAATCTATGAACTTGTGGGAAACACTGGTGTGTGTGTGTGTGTGTGTGTGTGTGTGTGTGTGTGTGTGTGTGTGTGTGTGTGTGTGTGTGTGTGTGTGTGTTGCGTATGCAGCGGAGGACCTTCTGAACTAACCGTTTATTGGTTAGAGACACAAAAAGAAGAGTGTTCCCTAGACCTCTGTACACACAAATAAAAAGCACACACACCCTCAGGGAAAACCTCTGATTTGACACACCCTTTGACACTTAGACTAAAAGGCATTAGCAATGCACAGAAATGTCAGTTTTCATGGAAAGACTTAATTTGTGCAGCGGTGAATGCATCCTAAGTCTGGACAGTCATGTCTGCAGACAGACGGAAACACACTGTCGGTCTGTCAAACACAATCTTTCTATATGTTTCTAATATATCCACACACTCCTTCTTCTGGTGTGTGGATGGATGTGATAGTAGTAACCCTGAGGACTCGGACACTTCAGGGTATCAGTCATTCACACCACTCTCTGTTCATTCTGAATACAGCAGCTGGCCTTGTGGGGGGGGATGGGCAACTCATCTCTCTTTCTCACACACCCAGACTCTCTGCCCTCATCTGAATTATCCTCCTCACGTTGGTCAAAAACAATAACAACAACAAAGAAGTATTCTTTTCTTTGTTGGGTCTTGTTATTCTAGGCTGTTGTCATTCATTTCTTTATTCTAATTATACTAAACTCAAATTGCATCCCTCTATTTGGGCTGTCTTGATAAGGCAGTGATACGTCTTTATCTCTCAGCATTCCCCTGGCCTATCTGTCTTGATCAGGCAGTGATACGTCTTTATCTCTCAGCATTCCCCTGGCCTAGCTGTCTTGATCAGGCAGTGGTACGTCTTTATCTCTCAGCATTCCCCTGGCCTATCTGTCTTGATAAGGCAGTGATACGTCTTTATCTCTCAGCATTCCCCTGGCCTAGCTGTCTTGATCAGGCAGTGATACGTCTTTATCTCTCAGCATTCCCCTGGCCTAGCTGTCTTGATCAGGCAGTGATACGTCTTTATCTCTCAGCATTCCCCTGGCCTATCTGTCTTGATCAGGCAGTGATACGTCTTTATCTCTCAGCATTCCCCTGGCCTATCTGTCTTGATCAGGCAGTGATACGTCTTTATCTCTCAGCATTCCCCTGGCCTAGCTGTCTTGATCAGGCAGTGATACGTCTTTATCTCTCAGCATTCCCCTGGCCTATCTGTCTTGATCAGGCAGTGGTACGTCTTTATCTCTCAGCATTCCCCTGGCCTATCTGTCTTGATCAGGCAGTGATACGTCTTTATCTCTCAGCATTCCCCTGGCCTAGCTGTCTTGATCAGGCAGTGATACGTCTTTATCTCTCAGCATTCCCCTGGCCTATCTGTCTTGATCAGGCAGTGATACGTCTTTATCTCTCAGCATTCCCCTGGCCTAGCTGTCTTGATCAGGCAGTGATACGTCTTTATCTCTCAGCATTCCCCTGGCCTAGCTGTCTTGATCAGGCAGTGATACGTCTTTATCTCTCAGCATTCCCCTGGCCTAGCTGTCTTGATCAGGCAGTGATACGTCTTTATCTCTCAGCATTCCCCTGGCCTAGCTGTCTTGATCAGGCAGTGATACGTCTTTATCTCTCAGCATTCCCCTGGCCTATCTGTCTTGATCAGGCAGTGATACGTCTTTATCTCTCAGCATTCCCCTGGCCTAGCTGTCTTGATCAGGCAGTGGTACGTCTTTATCTCTCAGCATTCCCCTGGCCTAGCTGTCTTGATCAGGCAGTGATACGTCTTTAACTCTCAGCATTCCCCTGGCCTATCTGTCTTGATCAGGCAGTGATACGTCTTTATCTCTCAGCATTCCCCTGGCCTAGCTGTCTTGATCAGGCAGTGATACGTCTTTATCTCTCAGCATTCCCCTGGCCTATCTGTCTTGATCAGGCAGTGATACGTCTTTATCTCTCAGCATTCCCCTGGCCTATCTGTCTTGATCAGGCAGTGATACGTCTTTATCTCTCAGCATTCCCCTGGCCTAGCTGTCTTGATCAGGCAGTGATACGTCTTTATCTCTCAGCATTCCCCTGGCCTATCTGTCTTGATCAGGCAGTGATACGTCTTTATCTCTCAGCATTCCCCTGGCCTAGCTGTCTTGATCAGGCAGTGATACGTCTTTATCTCTCAGCATTCCCCTGGCCTATCTGTCTTGATCAGGCAGTGATACGTCTTTATCTCTCAGCATTCCCCTGGCCTAGCTGTCTTGATCAGGCAGTGATACGTCTTTATCTCTCAGCATTCCCCTGGCCTAGCTGTCTTGATCAGGCAGTGATACGTCTTTATCTCTCAGCATTCCCCTGGCCTAGCTGTCTTGATCAGGCAGTGATACGTCTTTATCTCTCAGCATTCCCCTGGCCTAGCTGTCTTGATCAGGCAGTGGTACGTCTTTATCTCTCAGCATTCCCCTGGCCTAGCTGTCTTGATCAGGCAGTGGTACGTCTTTATCTCTCAGCATTCCCCTGGCCTATCTGTCTTGATCAGGCAGTGGTACGTCTTTATCTCTCAGCATTCCCCTGGCCTAGCTGTCTTGATCAGGCAGTGATACGTCTTTATCTCTCAGCATTCCCCTGGCCTAGCTGTCTTGATAAGGCAGTGGTACGTCTTTATCTCTCAGCATTCCCCTGGCCTATCTGTCTTGATAAGGCAGTGATACGTCTTTATCTCTCAGCATTCCCCTGGCCTAGCTGTCTTGATCAGGCAGTGATACGTCTTTATCTCTCAGCATTCCCCTGGCCTAGCTGTCTTGATCAGGCAGTGATACGTCTTTATCTCTCAGCATTCCCCTGGCCTATCTGTCTTGATCAGGCAGTGATACGTCTTTATCTCTCAGCATTCCCCTGGCCTATCTGTCTTGATCAGGCAGTGATACGTCTTTATCTCTCAGCATTCCCCTGGCCTAGCTGTCTTGATCAGGCAGTGATACGTCTTTATCTCTCAGCATTCCCCTGGCCTAGCTGTCTTGATCAGGCAGTGATACGTCTTTATCTCTCAGCATTCCCCTGGCCTAGCTGTCTTGATCAGGCAGTGATACGTCTTTATCTCTCAGCATTCCCCTGGCCCAGCTGTCTTGCGCTTGGGCCGTGTTATGTTTCACTGTATTGGATCACTCCAATACATTGGTATTACTCCGCGGCGGAGGGATACATCCGAGGTGAGGATTTACAGATTTACTCCCCGTTTACACCTGTGTCACGGCTGGGGTCCACCCCTATATATAGAGCCCATATAGAGACACACATTCTCTTTCATTTTCTCAGGGGATGTCCGTATGGTTTGAGGTAGAAACTTTCTAAAGTTTGCTTGGTAAGTGTAATATCTTGCGTGGAAGTATACTCACTGGCTGTTTGCAGCCTGGAGTGGTTTGTCTTGCTTGTTTCGTTAGCTTTACACTACGAGTCTGTGTGCATCCATTAATATCTTGGTGGCTCTTGCTGCCACAAACTTACACAACTTGCCGACTGGCTTGTTCTGTGTGTTGTGAATTGCTTTAACATGCTGTCCCCGCGCTATAGGCGCAGGTTCTCTGCTAATTACCCTACACGGGTTTTCTGCCAATTACCTTACAGGGTTTTCTTGTTCTTTCTCCTGCAGAATGTAAGAGTATGGTGGTGGGCTGCCACTACGTTGAGACATTAACTTGGGAGTTCCTTAACGGAGTTAGTCCATAATGTTTTGTTTTCTGCTTGGATATATAAAAATTAAAAAAATCGCAGTTGGCGTAAAACAAAACCAAAAAAACACATAATTCAAATCCATTACCTGGTTGCTGTTTTTTTTTGTCTTCCTATGTGTTTGCAGAGGTACTGGGTAATTTATCCCTCACCGGGTTCCTATTCCTCCAAGCTGGTCACGACATGGCTCTCCCAGGGCGTCGGACCCCTGCTCCGTGGCCTTGTTGGCTTGGCTGAGCTTATGGCTTCCCTTTGTGACAGGTGTGATGGTGTCAACCGTCACCACCATAGGGACGTGCCTGGGGGACCTATGCGCTCAGGGCCCTTCATTGGACACTGCGTTAACTAACCTCCAGACGAGCTTCAATGCCATACAACTCTCCTTCCGTGGCCTCCAACTGCTCTTAAACGCAAGTAAAACATAATGCATGCTCTTCAACCGATCGCTGCCCGCACCTGCCCGCCCGTCTAGCATCACTACTCTGGACGGTTCTGACTTAGAATATGTGGACAACTACAAATGCCTAGGTGTGTGGTTAGACTGTAAACTCTCCTTCCAGACTCACATTAAGCATCTCCAATCCAAAATAAAATCTAAAAATCAGCTTCCTATTTCGCAACAAATCCTCCTTCACTCATGCTGCCAAACAGACCCTCGTAAAACTGACTATCCTGCCGATCCTGGACTTCGGCGATGTCATTTACAAAATAGCCTCCAACACTCTACTCAGCAAACTGGATGCAGACTATCACAGTGCCATCCATTTTGTCACCAAAGTCCCATATACCACCCACCACTGTGACCTGTATGCTCTCGCTTCATATTCGTCGTCAAACCCACTGGCTCCAGGTCATCTATAAGTCTTTGCTAGGTAAAGCCCCGCCTTATTTCAGCTCACTGGTCACCATAGCAGCACCCACCC
Organism: Oncorhynchus clarkii lewisi; assembly: GCF_045791955.1. NCBI lineage: Eukaryota > Metazoa > Chordata > Actinopteri > Salmoniformes > Salmonidae > Oncorhynchus > Oncorhynchus clarkii. The sequence goes on along the minus strand of NC_092172.1, from coordinate 30,594,269 downwards.
GTAGCACACGCTCCAGCAGGTATATTTCACTGGTCACCCCCAAAGCCAATTCCTCCTTTGGCCACCTTTCCTTACAGTTCTCTGCTGCCAATGACTGGAACAAATTGCACAAACCACTAAAGCATGACACTCATATCTCCCTCACTAACTTTAAGCATCAGCTGTCAGAGCAGCTTACAGATCATTGCACCTGTACATAACCCATCTGTAAATAGCCCACCCAACTACCTCATCCCCAAAATATTAGTATCTTTGCTCCTTTGCACCACAGTATCTCTACTTGCACATTCATCTTCTGCACATCTCACTCCAGTGTTAAACTGCTAAATTGTAATTATTTCGCCACTACGGCCTATTTACTGCCTTTACTAATTTGCACACACTGTATATAGACTTTTCTATTGTGTTACTGACTGTACGTTTGTTTATTCCATGTGTAACTGTGGTGTTTATGTCGCACTGCTTTGCTTTATCTTGGTCAGGTCGCAGTTGTAAATGAGAACTTGTTCTCAACTGGCCTACCTGGTTAAATAAAAGGTGAAATAAAATTAAAATCAATTTTAAAAAGAGGAGAGGCGGGCCCCGGCAGGTCCCCTAACACACCCTTACCCGGCTGCTTCTCCCGGTCTCAAAGGGCAAAGTGGGAGGAGTGTTTGGAGTCCCGATGAGTGTTGTCCTCAATGCTCGAGGGGTACTGACTCCAATTCCGGTGCCGGCCTCCATTCTTCAGGGGCCTTCGTGTCACCGAGGATGTTGACCCTCTAAAGCAAAACCTGCGGCTGGAGATTTCCTCACTCCTGGACAAGGGTGTTGTCCGCAGGAGTGAGACATCAGAACGGCTAGGCGGGTTCTACACTAGAGGTCGACCGATTTTGATTTTTCAACGCCGATACCGATTATTGGAGGACCAAAAAAAGCTGCTACCGATTAAATCGGCCGATTTAAAATTAAAATAAAATGTATTTGTAATAATGACAATTACAACAATACTGAATGAACACTTATTTTAACTTAATACAATACATCAATAAAATCAATTTAGCCTCAAATAAATAATGAAACATGTTCAATTTGGTTAAAGTAATGCAAAAACAAAGTGTTGGAGAAGAAAGTAAAAGTGCAATATGTGCCATGTAAGAAAACTAACGTTTAAGTTCCTTGCTCAGAACATGAGAACATATGAAAGCTGGTGGTTCCTTTTAACATGAGTCTTCAATATTCCCAGGTAAGGAGTTTTAGGTTGTAGTTATTATAGGAATTATAGGACTATTTCTCTCTATACCATTTGTATTTCATTAACCTTTGACTATTGGATGTTCTTATAGGCACTTTAGTATTGCCAGTGTAACAGTTTAGCTTCCATCCCTCTCCTCGCTCTTACCTGGGCTCGAAACAGGAACACATCGGCAACAGCCACCATCGAAGCAGCGCAAGGGGAACAACCACTCCAAGTCTCAGAGCGAGTCACGTTTGAAACGCTATTAGCGTGCACCCCGCTAACTAGCTAGCCATTTCACATCGGTTACACCAGCCTAATCTCGGGAGTCGATAGGCTTGAAGCTGCTGGCAAACGCACGAAAGTGCTGTTTGAATGAATGCTTACGAGCTTGCTGGTGCCTACCATCGCTCAGTCAAACTGCTCTATCAAATCATAGACTTAGTTATAACATAATAACACACAGAAATACGAGCTTTAGGTCATTAATATGGTCGAATCCAGAAACTATCATCTCGAAAAAAAGACGTTTATTCTTTCAGTGAAATACAGAACCGTTCCATATTTTATCTAAACGGGTGGCATCCATTAGTCTAAATATTGCTGTTACATTGCACAACCTTCAATATTATGTCATAATTACGTAAAATTCTGGCAAATTAGGCGGCCCAAACTGTTGCATATACCCTGACTCTGCGTGCAATGAACGCAAGAGAAGTGACACAATTTCACCTGGTTAATATTGCCTGCTAACCTGGATTTATTTTAGCTAAATATGCAGGTTTAAAAATATATACTTCTGTGTATTGATTTTAAGAAAGGCATTGATGTTTATGGTTAGGTACACATTGGAGCAACAATACGCACCGCATCGATTATATATAGCAGGACATGCTAGATAAACTAGTAATATCAACCATGTGTAGTTAACTAGTGATTATGATTGATTGATTGGTTTTTTATAAGATAAGTTTAATGCTAGTTAGCAACTTACCTTGGCTTACTGCATTCACGTAACAGGCAGGCTCATCGTGGAGTGCAATGAGAGGCAGGTGGTTAGAGCGTTGGACTAGTTAACTGCAAGGTTGCAAGATTGAATCCCTGAGCTGACAAGGTAAAATTATGTCGTTCTGCCCCTGAACAAGGCAGTTAACCCACCGTTCCTAGGCCGTCATTGAAAATAAGAATGCGTTCTTAACTGACTTGCCAAGTTGGCCTGTTGGGCTTGCTGACGGCGGTCTTGTTGTTGATTCCCCTGGGCTTGCTCCATCTCCAGCCTCTTCAACGGTGGTTCCACTCCCACCAGCTGCGCCCAAAGTGTCACTGTCACCGCCAGCTGCGGGTACTGTTGAGGTGGCGCTGTCACTCGTTTCTCTCAGATGGGGTGGAGATGCTGAGGATATGCCGCCGGGAGCTGGTCAGCACAGACGCCTCCCAGATTGGCTGGGGGTGTGTGACCAAGGGCAGGTCGGCCAGCGGCTGTTGGCTACCCCTTGGAGCAGCAGGCACATCAATACACTACAGCTCCGAGCTGTACTGCTGGCCCAGCAGTCTTTCCTTCCACATCTGAAGGGAAGACATTTCCTGTTGAGAATGGACAACACCACAGTGGTGGCTTCCATCAACCATCAGGGTGGACTGAGGTCCCACCACCTCCATATTATGACACGGGATCTCCTTCTCTGGGCTCAGGGACGTCTAGTGTCTCTACGCGTAGCACACGTACCTGGCATCCTAAATGTGTCAGTGGATATGCTCTCGAAGGAGGGCCCGCCACCTTGGGACTGGAGCCTACATCCCCAGGTGGTGCAGCACCTGTGGGACAAGTTTGGGAGGGTGCAGGTGGACTTGTTTGCCTCTCTGGACAATGCACACTGAGGTACTGTGGTACTCCGTGTCGGAGCCACCAGGGCCTCTGGGCTTGAATGCTCTGGCTCACGATTGGCCAGGGCTGGAGCTTATGCATTCCCCCCTTTTCCCCTGATCCAGGCTGTGCTGGACAGGACCAGGATGGCAGAGCATCGTCTGCTTCTGGTGGCGCCATACTGGCCCAGACGATCCTAGTTCAGCCTTCTCCTGTCCCTGTTGTCTGGGACACCTTGGCAACTTCCCCTGAGACCGGACCTGCCGTCTCAGGTTGGGGGGACTCTGTGACATCCGAGGCCACACGCCTCAGTCTGTGGGCTTGGCCACTGAACGGCACCAATGGTCTATGTTAGGACTACAGGAGGGTGTAATGAACACCATGCAGAGGGCAAGGGCGCTGGTTATAACCACGGCATACCAGTTGCGCTGGCAGTTGTCCTGCTCTCGGTACACTGGTATTGAGGTTGTGCCCGAGTCATGCGGGGTGCAGTATGTCTTCCAATACATGCAGTCTCGCTTGGATGAGGGCTTCACAGCCTCTACACTGAGAGGGTATTTGGCCGCTATATCTGCCTGTCATGCGGGGTGGATGGACAAGCCAGTGGGGCGCCATCCCTTGGTCTCCAGGTTTATGAAGGGGGTTGTTGCCTGAGTCCAGCTAGGACCTGCTCAACAGCAAGCTGGGATCTAGATGTGGTCTTGGCAGCTTTGGCAAAGCCACCTTTCGAACAGTTGGAGTCTGCCTCCCTGAAACACCTCTCTATGAAGGTGGTTCTCTTGGTACCGATTACTTCCATGAAGAGGGTGGGTGAGCTCCATGCTCTTTCTGTAAGTTCTGAGTGCTACCGGATGGACCCTCTCCACCCCAGCCCTTCATTCCTCCCGAAGGTTCTGTCAGACAGGCATGTGAACATCCCTTTTTATCCTGTCTCCTTACGACGCTCCCGGCAGTGGCGGGGGAGTCTGGACCTCCCTCCGGCATGCTGTGCCCTGTGAGAACAACAGACCAGCTCTTTGTCTCACTGGATCGTGGACACGATTACGACAACATACCGCCTGGCTGGCAGGCCAGTGCTGGGATCTGTGGTGGCACATTCAACACGAGGTGTGGCTGCGTCCTGGGCTCTACTGAGAGGAGTGCCCCTCGCTGATATCTGTGCTGTGCCCACCTTTGCTAGGTACTATCGGGTAAATGTGGCACCTCCCTCTACAGTTGGTTCAGCGGTCCTGGGCATCGCCTCCCCGTTCGGGGACTGTGCCGGGACCCCCCTCCACATTGACGGCCCCTGTGTTTCGGTCCCGCGCTGGGACTTTGCCGCTGGCTGGCCAGGTCCCTCTAGCACCGACTAATCTGGTACGGGTATACCAATATATTGTAGTGATCCAATATAGTGAAACATAACGAAGGTTACATATGTAACCACAGTTATGTGAGCCTCAAAAATGATGGAGAGAACGTGTGTAGCAGCCATGGGGACTATATATAGGGGCGGACCCCAGCCATGACACAGGTGTACACAGGAGTAAATCTGTAAATCCTCACCTCGGATGTATCCCTACGCCGCGGAGAGATACCAATATATTGGAGTGATCCATATAGTTCACATAACCGTGGTTACATAAGTAACCTTCTTCAGTTGGATGCAAAGTTTGGAACTTTCAGCTAGAAATATCTGATGTAAAACAAACATGCATGGCTGACTTGTAGAATACGGAATAACGTCAGCTCTATATGTGATATTTATATCTACGTTTGCATTCTGAACATGGTCATGGATGCAAAAAGGGGGACAAAAATCTCAAAACAAATCGCAGTGACGTAAACGGGGCCCGTGACGTCACCACTGGTCTCAGCATCATTCCTCTCTCCTCGGTACCCAAACCGAATCCCAGACTCGAGATCAAATAAACGGCCTTTATAAAACACAATAACAAACATCACTGTGCGACTGCAGGTTGAAAAAATAACATGATTTATGTAGGTCAAAAAACACCATTCTGCATCGTTGCCAGTGCGATGCTAAATGTATACTAAAATAAAAATGGTATTTTTAAAAGTGCATCAACCCCGACCTGACATTAAGCCGAATAATAAAACATTTAAATTGACGGTCATTCTGAGCGGGTGGCTATGAAGGGCAGAGACAGAGGCCGAATCGCAGAACCCATAGCCTCGGCGCTTTGTCAGCTGAGCTGCCTCTGCTGCACCCATTTTAACCCAGCAGAGAGCTAAATATAGAAGGCGCCTTCACTCAGTCATAGGCTACTGCATGTCAACCTATATGTACAGTGTATTGCCCCAGGCTGTAGGACCCTGCTTCAAACACTTTTCATACGTTCCAAAAACCACGCACTGGTTTGATAATCACCTCCTGTGCGTTGTTCGAGGCTTTGTGACCTGTCAATCTCGATGTTTGGTTTAAAGACTTCTCTCTCATTCATTCCCGCCATCAACGAATGAATGATTACAAACAAGCTCTTTGCTTTGTTCTCATTAAAGAAAGCGCTGCAGAAACGCTATAAACGCACAAGGCAAAGCAAATACCGATTACGTTGGTTCTATTACCTTTGTGTACAGCTCTGACGCTGCCATACTGGTGGAGCTGTCGTGTCCTTTTTCCATGAATCTCAGCAGCTAGATTTGAACATCAGTAGTTCGCCGCTCCGTTTTTTCCTCGCAGTTAATAAAAGTCCCTCCAGGTTTTAGGTTACTCTCTTTTTAGTGTAGAACACCTAGCGCCATCATACCTAGAAAACCTCAATATTTTGGCATCTCTCGGAGCATTGTGGGAATTGATGATGGATAAAATGATTCAGTAAAACGCGGTTGTTGCCATGGGCTCGGAAACATAGCTAAACAGCGCTCCGCTGTGGCCAAGAGGCGACATCGCTTTAGTTCTGCTGGTTAGAAGCCTGCTTGTCAGATATTAGTCAGATTCCGTTGCAAAACGTTTAGTCTGTTTACTATATGAGCAAACGGAAGCAAACAGAACGAAACGGGGAGGAACCTACCTGAATTTGTTCAACAGAAACTCATGTTCGATGCCAAACGTTTTCCGTTTGGATTGTAACAGACTAGACGTTTTGCAACAGAATCCGACTAATGAATACAGCCCTGGTTGCCATGTGCCATAGGCCTGATAATTTAGCCCTCTTCGTCCCAGATGGGACATAAAGCTGCAACAATCTTCTTCCACTAGGGTCTGTCGGTCTTCGGCCAGAGTTTGTGTGTTTTAAGAGGGAGATAAATCCAGATTATTTATATACATTTTGATCAAGATTTATCTTGGTGCTTCAGCTCAGATGGTGTTATCCCTCATCTAAAACTAACTGTCCTCTACATTTTCATACAGAATTATTTTGTATACAATCCTTCATAGATGATTGTATGATCTGTCAATACATGGAGTCAGTCATCAAACACCCATTTGTGCAAAACTATTTTATTTACAAAACAAAATGGCACAAAGTGACAGGGGGGGTTGTGGATGGGGGCAGTCATATACACACACCTTAACTATTCAGTCCTTCAGCTTCAGACCCTTGATGACCACACCCCCACTAGTGGATTGGCCTGTGCATATATACAGTAGAGCACTATATAGGGAATAGGGTGTGACTGAGATCTGTAAAGATATGTTGGCCAAAGGGGGTAGGTGTGAATGAGGGAGAGTGTGTGTGTGAGAGAAATAAGGAGAGTGGGAGTGAGTGTGTGTATGTGAGAGAGTTGGGGTGTAGAGGAGTGTATCTGTGTGTGAGAGATGAATGAGCGTGTATGAGGCCAAAACATTTGGAGCTAAATGAAGATGTCTTTAGCACCCCGGTTACATCATCCATCTACATTCACCACTGGAGGCTGCTGAGGGGAGGGCGGCTCATAATGGATGGAACAGAGTAAAGGGAACGGCATCAAACACATGAAAACCATGTGTTTGATACCATTCCACTCCAGCCATTACCACGAGCACATCCTCCCCAATTAAAGGGGCCACCAAAAACCTGTGACATTCACCCCTCCCTCCGGTCTGAAACCAGAGGTTACAAATAGGGTCAAGAGTTTTTCCTGGTCAGGAGGTTTTATGGGGCCATACATGTTGGTGCTTTTCCATTGAGACTTACTCACACTAGTGGGTCATCAGTGTTTTAATGGAAGCTCTAGTGTTATCAGGAGGTTGATGCTAAAGACTTGGGGCAGGCAGAATCAACAACCTCCACATCATCCTTGACAGTAGCTTTGTGAGAAGGTGTTAAAGTTCATAGTTAGCCATGGGCTGGGCTCGGCTCCAAGTCAGAACAGGTCCACTGGAGCCATGGCCCAGTGAGACACGGGTGCCGACCCGGGTAGACGGAAACAGAAAACTCTGAGTATTTTGGTAAAACACTGGGGTAAATCCTCATTGGAAACTCGCCAATAGTGCACTACTCTTGACTAGAGTCCTATGTGGCAGTGGGTGTAATGTAGTGCACTACACAGAAAGAAGGGTATGATTGGAGATTCCCTATAAAATGCACTACTTCTCACCACCAGAGCCCCTTGGACCCTGTTTAAAAGTGGTGCACTATGTAATGAATAGGTTGCCATTTGTGACAAATATGAAGCCTTTAAAACAGAACAGCAGCAGTGAGAGGTTCTGGTCAGTCATTATCAAGGTTATATTCAATCACTCAAGCACATTAGAGCATAATTTAGATGACAACATAACACCAACGTGTTTGGTAAATCATAATATTCTACGTTAAAACATTCTAAAAGGCTGACTTCAGCCTCACTCCTCTCCAACACAACTAGAAATATTTACACAATCAGCTAACAGGACTTGAGACGACATTCAACCCTCTAGACCAGAGACCGTCTGCCTGTCCCAAATGGATCACTATGCCCTATGTAATGTAACCGTTTTGGGCCAGATGCTCAAAGGGCAGCCACATAGGGCACTGGTTGATAGTAGTGTACTGCATAGGGACATTTGAAATGGCATAGTGTGCCATTTCAGACTCTCTGTGGCTCCAGTCTTGGCCCTCCTCCCTCCTATGTTACAGACTCTCCAGGTGTGTATCCAAAATGGCACCCTATTCCCTAAATACACAAGTGTACAAAACATTATGAACACCTGCTCTTTCCATGATAGACTGATCAGGTGAAAGCTATGATTCCTTATTGATGTCACTTGTTAAATCCAATTCAAATCAGTATAGATGAATGATTAGAGTCCGGTTAAAGAAGGATTGTGGAGCCTTGAGACAGATTGTGTATGTGTGCCATTCAGAGGGTGACAGATTTAGGTGCCTTTGATCGGGATATGGTAGTAGGTGCCAGCTTGAGTGCGTCAAGAACTGCAACACTGCTGGATTTGTCACGTTCAACAGTTTCCTGTGCGTCTCAATAATGGTTCACCACTCAAAAGATATCCAGCCAACTTGACAACTGTGAGAAGCATTGGAGTCAACATGAGCCAGCATCCCTGTGGAATGCTTTCGACACCTTGTAGAGTCCATGCCCCAACGAATTGATGCTGTTCTGAGGGCAAAAGGGGGTGCAACTCAATATTAGGAATGGTGTTCCTAATGTTTTGTACACTGTACTTTTGACCAGGGCCCACAGGGCTATATAGGGGATAGGGTGTCATCTGGGACACAGAGTTGTGGTCATCTTTAAAGTCTCCTCCTGTAGTGGAGTCATCCCAGTCCTCCCTCTCTCTCCCTTCTACACATCCTCATCCTTGCTTTCAGTGTATTTTTACATGAGAATAGAAAATAAACAAGAACAGAGGGGAGGAAGAGCAGGAAGAAGAGGGAGCCATAACAGAGTGGAAGGTGAGGGGAAGCAGAGGACTGGGTGAAGAGGATGAGGGACCGAACCAGAGACAGGCGGTTAGAGGTGTGTGCCAGTTTGCTGGCCACCAGGGAAGGGTCTCTCTGGGTCTGGGGCAGAAGTAGATGGGGGGGGGGGGGTAGTGAGACAGGAACAGGTGTAGCAGGGTGATTGTTAGGAGTATTGACAGGGTTAGAGACAGGACAGTGTGTATCAGCCGGCCAGTTTGCTGGCCACCAGGGAAGGGTCTCTCTGGGGCTGGGGCAGAAGTAGATGGGGGGAGGTAGTGAGACAGGAACAGGTGTAGCAGGGTGATTGTTAGGAGTATTGACAGGGTTAGAGACAGGACAGTGTGTATCAGCCGGCCAGTTTGCTGGCCACCAGGGAAGGTTTCCTCTGAGGCAGGTCCTGAGGTGTGGGGATATGGTCTCCTGTGATCTCTCCTCCTCCGCTCTTCTCTGACGCAGCTGCAGGAAGCTGCTTGTTCTTCACCTTGGCCTTGGCCATGTTGTAGTCCCCAGAGTCAAAATACTTTTGCTGCAGAGAGAGAATGTTCAACTTAAAACAAGCTGTAACTTTTTTAAAATACATAGTCTAATTGATGCTGAGAGAGAAACAACTGTGGGCTTGTGGGGATAAGTTAGGAGAGAAGGTAGGGCAGTAGGTAGGGCTGTGGACTCACCCCCTTGGTCAGGCGTTTGCGTAGCAGGTCGGAGCCTCCAGGTTTGTGCCCCAGGTTTGGGTAGCGAGCCTTCAACTTGGCCTCCTCAACCTTCTCTGGACTGGTCACCTTGTCGTCCATCTCCTGAAACACAAACAACAATTGAAAGCTTTTCTGTGGCGCAGCTGGCTAAAGGCATTGTCAAGCGGGCGGTCACGTGTTTGCGAGGCATTGCGCCCAGGGTTCGAGCCGTTGTACGGACAGCGTACCCAAAGCTATGCTAAGCAAACACACTGTGGTCTGTCACATCAGCTCCTGAAAACACCTGCACAACACATACGCCACCCACATGGACAACACATGTGGAGGGAGCAGGGCTGTTACTAATGGTAGGGAAGTCAAGCTTTCAGCCTGCTGCACAGATCCTATGGATGCTCTAGTCTAGAGCGCATGGTTAAATTGTGCTAAAAACTGCAACGCTGCTGGGTTTTCACGCTCAACTGTTTGCCCATGTGAATTAAGAATGGTCCACCACACAAAGGACATCCAGCCAACTTGACAACTGTGGGAAGCATTGGAGTCAACATGGGCCACCATCCTTGTAGTCCATACCCCGGGCAAATTGAGCCTGTTCTGAGGGCAAAAGGGGGTGCGACTCAATTTTTGTAAGGTGTTCCTAATGTTCTCACAGATAGTCACAGAGACTTCAGGTTGTCATCTAATCGACAAACTCTGCAAAAAAAAAAGAAACGTCCCTTTTTCAGGACCCTGTCTTTCAAAGATAATTCATAAAAATCCAAATAACTTCACAGATCTTCATTGTAAAGGGTTTAAACACCGTTTCCCATGCTTGTTCAATAAACCATAAATAATTAATGAACATGGAGCTGTGGAAAGGTCGTTAAGACACTGACAGCTTACAGACCGTAGGCAATTAAGGTCACAGTTATGAAAACTTAGACACAAAAAAAAGAGGCCTTTCTACAGACTCTGAAAAACACCAAAAGAAAGATGCCCAGGGTCCCTGCTCATCTGCGTGAATGTACCTTAGGCAAGCTGCAAGGAGGCATGAGGACTGAAGATGTGGCCAGGGCAATAAATTACAATGTCCATACTGTGAGTCGCCTAAGACAGCGCTACAGGGAGACAGGACGGACAGCTGATCGTCCTCACAGTGGCAGACCACGTGTAACAACACCTGCGGGACAGGTACAGGATGGCAACAACAACTGCCTGAGTTACACCAGGAATGCACAACCCCTCCATCAGTGCTCAGACTGTCCGCAATACGCTGAGAGATGCTGGACTTGTAGGCCTGTAGTATGGCAGGTCCTCACCGGCAACAACGTCGCCTATCGGCACAAACCCACTGTCGCTGGACCAGACAGGACTGGCAAAAAGTGCTCTTCACTGACGAGTCGCGGTTTCGTCTCATCAGGGGCGATGGTCAGATTTGGGTTTATCATCGAAGGACTGAGCATTACACTAAGGCCTGTACTCTGGCGAGGGATCGAGGTGGGGGGTCCGTCATGGTCTGGGGCGGTGTGTCACAGCATCATCGGAATGAGCTTGTTGTCATTGCAGGCAATCTCAACGCTGTGCGTTACAGGGAAGACATCCTCCTCCCTCATGTGGGACCCTTCCTGCAGGCTCATCCTGACATGACCCTCCAGCATGACAATGCCACCAGCCATACTGCTCGTTCTGTGCGTGGTTTCCTTCAAGACATGAATATCAGTGTTCTGCCATGGCCAGCGAAGAGCCCGGATCTCAATCCCATTGGGCAAGTCTGGGACCTGTTGGATCAGAGGGTGAGGGCCATTCCCCCCCAGAAATGTCCAGGAACTTGCAGGTGCCTTGGTGGAAGAGTGGGGTAACATCTCACAGCAAGAACTGGCAAATCTGGTGCAGTCCATGAGGAGGAGATGCACTGCATTACTTAATGCAGCTACACCAGATACTGACTGTTACTTTTGACCCCCCCTTTGTTCAGGGACACATTATTCAATTTCTGTTAGTCACATGCCTGTGGAACTTGTTCAGTTTATGTATCAGTTGTTGAATCTTGTTATGCTCATACAAATATTTACACATGTTAAGTTTGCTGAAAATAAACGCAGTTGACAGTGAGAGGACATTTATTTTTTTTGCTGAGTTTAGCTAGCTAGCTACCTAGCTAAGGACAGGACAAAACAAACACTGGCCTTCAGTACAGCGAGGGGCGAGTCACTGTTGACACACAGCCAGGCTGCCTTCTTTAGTAGTCAAGCCACTGAAAGCAACATAACTTCCCTAACGTTAGATGGCTTTGATGGTGGTAGGCAGTAAGTTATATCACGTGTTGGTTAATGTGGTCAAAACTAGCTGGCTAATGTGCCAATGATGTTTGTTAGCAAGCTGCTAAAATAGACACAAACCGACATATTTAACGTTAACTCGTTAGGTCAATATCCAACAAGCAAGTCAATTAACTAACGTTGGTTATTACTTTAGGAAACACAATAATTGGGGTATTTGTTCTGCTTGTACTTAACAAATAACCATGGCTTGATTAGTTAACGTTAGCTGCCCACAATGCTAACGTTAACTGTCGAAGCTAGCTACCGCGTTAGCTAGATGAAATCCGACCTTAGTTAACGTTAGCTTAATATCGAAAAGCCCTGCTAGCTACGACTGCAAATAATTATGGAAAACAGCTTGATTAGATACCAACTGGCATTTATTAAGCAAACTGATATTGTTGTTGATAATCACGATTGCTAGTTAGAAAGGATTAACGCTAACGACGTTACAGTAGCTAACGTTAGCTAAAAACCTGCCATATCATATGATAGTGTGCATTGCAGTGCAGCTTGACTGTCGTTGGTTAGCAAGTGGTTGTGTTTAAGGCAAATAAACGTACATTCTGGTCATTCACCACCGTCTCCTCCGTCGTCTTTGTCCCCTCAATTTCCTCCGACATTTCAGTGTAACCTCGATCCCTGGCAAAGTCGAAAAGTAAACACAATCTGAACTAAATCCTTGCCCTGGCTTCCTCTCCCCATACGAATCCGTCCGACCGTTAACTATCAGCCCGCACAAATATGTCTGCCCGATCTGACGTCATTCTTTAGCAGAGGCGCGCTCATGCATCTTCCTCTAAAAACTGTCGCTTGATATTTGAGCAAGACAAATGTAGAGCCTTTTGTTGAGCATCAACTTTACTCGACTTAATTCATGCAACCGACATTCACTACAAAAGTTTTTGACATCAAATTTGAAGTGGTGTTTCCCAGTATATTGCATGATGGTAAATGTCGTGTTTTTGCTGTAATGATAATGGACTGCATCAGAAGGCTTTGGTCATCAAGTCCAATGTCATGAAATAAGCTAAATTATACACATTCTTCCTTTGATGGACCATGATCCATAGGTTATATTGAAGGCCAGTGATTGTGGGGGAACTGCCAGAGCTGAACCAGTGACTCTGTGGTTATGGAGCGTGGCCACCACCTGTGCCACGACCTCTTGGCAGTTGAAGCCTGCAGCAGTAGGCCTACACTAAGAAAGAAGGGTCAGGATACATATATTAGTGATTTGCAGACAGAACAAAAGTATTATTTAATTGACAAGGATTTGAATGTGGCTCCTCAGTGTGTATTCTTTGTCTTCTCCACAGGCCACTTGATCATGTACATCTGACCCCAGGACCAACCTGCTATGACCAATGAGGACTTAAACAGTCATTTTATACCCCTGTAGAAATACTGACTCATTTTCATATCTTCCTTATCATATGTGGCCTTTCTAGGGAGTTTTTCCTAGCCACCATGCTTCTACACCTGCATTGCTTGCTGTTTGGGGTTTTAGGCTGGGTTTCTGTACAGCACTTTGAGATATCAGCTGATGTACGAAGGGCTATATAAATACATTTGATTTGATGTATAAGGACATGATATGTTTTACATCAGTCGACATGATATGGACCTCAGTTGTCCAAAACACTCAAAATAAAAGACACACAGACACAATGCAGCTTTCAAGATTGCTTTAAGATATAGATATATTTTCAGATCTGAGTTAATGTCAAAAATACACATTATGATTTACAGAGTTTTGCACTAGATCATAATGCTGAGGATGATAGATGTCACATAAGCAGTAACTGAAATATTCATTTAAATATTAAATAACTGACGGTAAACAAAGAAAATGATGTAAACACTAAAGCTACATGTTACTCTCTATTGCAACACTTTAAAGATTTGTTTTTGTAACAGTACAAAAAAAACAGAATATTACTCCTTTTGATTTCCAGTCGTGGAAATACACAGTGCGCTTTTTCAATGTCGTCTTGTCATTTTCTCAGTCTCTTGATTGCTTGTTCTGGTCAGTCAGTGGTCCATGGTCGCTAACGTGTTTTTGATGTGTGTTTTAGCATGTCTTTAATACATTTTCTACATGTATAAATACGTGTTTGAGCGTCACAGAAAACAGCAGGGTTCTGTAGGGCCAGGAGTTGTTCATGGTCAGATGGTCAGCAAAATCTCCAGGCCTTAGGTATCTGGGACGGAGCCTGTCTGGACTGTTCCACATGAGAACGCTCTGAGCCCAGCTCTCTGACAGCTCTGTGGGTGTGCGTGTATGCGTCAGTGTAGTTAGAGGAGTTTGTGCGTCAGTGCAGATAGAGGAGTGTGTGTGTGTGTGTGTGTGTGTGTGTGTCAGTGCAGATAGAGGTGTGTGTGTGTATGTGTGTGTCAGCAGCGCGGGGAGAAGGCTGGGTCAGCTGGGGACTCTGTGTAGGACTTGAGTTCGTAGGCCGCTCCACTGTCTACCTCCATAGACTTCCTACTGAACAGCAGTCTGATATCCCTGTGGAGGTACACTTTACCTGACCTGGAGGTCTGGAACCTTAATTGGGGGGGTGAAGAAAGAGCTAGATTAGTGCCAGTACAATGTTTTCCTGTTCAGTTTGGTCTTCTGTCCAGTCTTGACTAACAGGTCATCTATTTGACTGACAGGTGAGATGTGATTGACAGGTCAGCTGAGCCAGGCGTCTTTCTTACCTTAGGTGAATGAGGTAGCGCAGGATGCGTTCCTGGCCGAGGGAGAGGGCTTTCCTGCTGCTGCCGGGTGTGTGTGTGTTGTCTGGGCTGCCGTGTTTGTGTGAGTGTGTGCTGTCCCGTCGAACGGGGACAGAAAAGGTCCTCTGACGGAGGAAGGTCTGGTGGCCGGCAGGCATGGCTCTCAGGTCATACACCACCACAAACATCTTCACCACCGTCTTATTGGGGTTAAATAAGGTCTGGGAGAGAAGGGGAGGGGGGGGCGAGAGAGAGTGCGAGAGAGAGAGGGCAGGAGAGAGAGAGAGGGCAGGAGAGAGAGAGAGGGCAGGAGAGAGGGAGAGAGGGCAGGAGAGAGAGGGAGAGAGGGCAGGAGAGAGAGAGAGAGAAAGTGGGAGGGAGAGAGCAAGAGAGAGAGAGAGAAAGAGAAAGTGGGCGGGAGAGGAAAAGAGAAGGGGTTAATTAACACACTACAGTAGTGTATTTCTCTCTGTCCCCACTTAAGGTCTCCCTCTCCTAACTCTCTGCTGGAACGGGAGCTGGCCCATCTTTCCTTTGTTCTCTCTGTCTGGAGTTATTATGTCAGCAACAGTGACACGCATGCACACACATTTAAACAAAAGTCTTCAATGTGTATAATCAACAGAGTGAAAATCTGTCCTCACCACTTGAATGGTTCCTGATGGAGGGACACGGTAGCCCCGTTTACCCAGAGTCTCCAGGTTAATAACTCCCTGTAGCAAAAACAACACACACACACTATTAATATTGATCTGCACTGTGAGCAGTAAGTGTGTGTGTGCATATACATACATACATAATATATATATAAATATAATATATATATAAATATATATAAATATAATATAAATATAATATATATAAATATAATATAATATATATTAATATAATATAAATATAATATATATAAATATAATATAAATATAATATATATAAATATAATATAATATATATACACACACACATAACATCATCTCATGTTTCAGCATGATAATGCACGGCCCCATGTTGCAAGGATCTGTACACAACTCCTGGAAGCTGAAAATGTCCCAGTTCTTCCATGGCCTGCATACTCACCAGACATGTCACCCATCGAGCATGTTTGGGATGCTCTGGATCAACGTGTACAAAAGCGTGTTCCAGTTCCCGCCAATATCCAGCAACTTTGGACAGCCATTGTAGAGGAGTGGGACAACATTCCACAGGCCACAATCAACAGCCTGATCAACTCTATGTGAAGATGTGCCGCGCTGCATGAGGCAAATGGTGGTCACACCAGATACTGACTGCTTTTTCAGTCATGTGAAAACCATAGTGTAGGGCCTAATTCATTTATTTCAATTGACTGATTACCTTATATGAACCGTAGCATAGTAAAATCTTTGAAATTGTTGCATTTATATTTTTGTTCAGTGCATATAAAGTGTGTGGGGGATATATATAATATGTCTGTATGTACTGTAGGTGTGTCTCACCATGTATGGCGAGGGTGCGTTGTCGTCAGAGATGCTGTAGAAGGAAACGTCAACGGGGAAGGTCATGTGACTGGGGCAGAAGGTTCCGGAAGCACCCACCTCGGCCATGAAACCCTCCACCGACCCCAACGGCTCCAGGCGGTAGTTCAACACACACTCCTGTAACACACACATGCTTTAGATACAATACATGTACACTTATGTGACGTGAGTGAGTGAGTGAGTCAGTGAGTGAGTGAGTGAGTGAGTGGTACCTCAAAGTTGCCCAGTAGACTGAGGCTGGCAGGTGGAGCACTGGCACTGAACAGCGGCTGAGGTTCTTCTGACTCCTCCACTCTCTTCACACACACTCTTCACAACAGAACAGACAGAGGGTTAAAAACGGGTTCACACACACATTGGCCGATTTATTCATTTGTTAAATAATGAGAATTAGAGATGGCTTGCAGACCCTGCAACCCTCGGATGATTTGGACATGCACGAAATATGCTAATATCAGTCCCATGACTTGAATGGGATTTGTGCCACAAATGCTAAAATATTACTATTTGGAAACAGTGCCAAGGAAGCTAAACCCAAGCATGGATTGCTGTCATGCAGTCTAAATCTGAATTTATGATTCTACATGACTAATACTGTATATTCAAACACTATCAAACCTTAATCAGCTATGTATGTAGA
This sequence comes from Oncorhynchus clarkii lewisi, assembly GCF_045791955.1. NCBI lineage: Eukaryota > Metazoa > Chordata > Actinopteri > Salmoniformes > Salmonidae > Oncorhynchus > Oncorhynchus clarkii. The sequence continues at coordinate 30,577,494 of NC_092172.1, read as the reverse complement.
AGCATCATCCCCGGTCAAACGGACCTCTAATCCCTAATCCACACAGTAACCCAGCGGCCAGATCAGAGCAGAGCAGGGCCTCTGACTGTAGAGCTGTGTACAGCTGCCATTTTGAGTTGAGCCTCAGTGTCAGGCCAGTAGCAACAGTACTAGCAATACAGCCGCCAGAACAGCAGGTGGCAGTGTGAGAGGACAGGACAGGGCTACAGTACAGTACAGGCCTGGACTGACTGAACACTGATGTCTAGTAAGAACATAATCTCACCTACCAGTCGGCTTGCTCTCTATTGAACCTCTAAGTGGTAGCAATTGAGTTTGAGGACAAGGTTATTAAGAACCTAAATCTGACCATGGATCTATGGTGTGTACATGATGAGTCTAAATCAAATCAGACTTTATTGGTCACATACACATGGTTAGCAGATGTTAACGTGAGTGTAGCGAAATGCTTGTGCTTCTAGTTCCGACAGTGCAGTAATATCTAACAAGTAATCTAACAAACGACTACCTTATACACACAAATGTAAAGGGATGGAATAAGAATATGTACATATGGATGAGCGATGGCCGTGCGGCATAGGCAAGATGCAGTAGATGGTATAGAGTACAGTGTATACATATAAGATGAGTAATGTAGGATATGTAAACATTGCTGTTTCCTGAAGTCCAAGATCATCTCCTTTGTTTTGTTGACGTTGAGTGAGAGGTTATTTTCCTGACACCACACTCTGAGGGCCCTCACCTCCTCCCTGTAGGCCGCCTCGTCGTTGTTGGTAATAAAGCTTACCACTGTAGTGTCGTCTGCAAACTTGATGATTGAGTTGGAGGCGTGCATGGCCACGCAGTCATGGGTGAACAGGAGAGGGCTGAGAACGCACCCTCGTGGAGCCCCAGTGTTGAGGATCAGCGGGGTGGAGATGTTGTTTCCTACCCTCACCACTTGGGGGCGGCCCGTCAGAAAGTCCAGGACCCAGGTGTACAGGGCGGGGTCGAGACCCAAGGTCTCGAGCTTAATGACGAGTTCGGAGGGCACTATGGTGTTGAATGCTGAGCTGTAGTCAATGAACAGCATTCTTACATATGTATTCCTCTTGTCCAGATAGGATAGGGCAGTGTGCAGTGTGATGGGGATTGCGTCGTCAGTGGACCTATTGGGGAGGTAAGCAAATTGGAGTGGATCTAGGGTATCAGTTAGAGTGGACGTGATATGGTCCTTGACTAGTCTCTCAAAGCACTTCATGATGACAGAAGTGAGTGCTATGGGGCGGTAGTTGTTTAGCTCAGTTACCTTCGCTTTCTTGGGAACAGAAACACCGGTGGCCCTCTTGAAGCATGTGGGAACAGCAGACTGGGATAGGGATTGATTGAATATGTCTGTAAACACACCAGCAAGCTGGTCTGCGCATGCTCTGAGGGCGCGGCTGGGGATGCCGTCTGGGCCTGCAGCCTTGCGAGGGTTAACACGTTTAAATGTTTTACTCACTGTATTGTCCTCAAAGCGAGAAAAGAAGTTGTTTAATTTGTCTGGGCACAAGACATCGTTGTCCGCGACGGGCTGGTTTTCTTTTTGTAATCCATGATTGACTATAGACCCTGCCACATACGTCTTGTGTCTGAGCCGTTGAATTGCGACTCTACTGTCTCTATACTGACGCTTTGCTTGTTTGTTTGATTGCCTTGCAGAGGGAATAACTACACTGTTTGTATTCGGTCATGTTTCCAGTCGTCTTGCCATGATTAAAAGCGGTGGTTCGCGCTTTTAGTTTTGTGCGAATGCTGCTATCAATCCACGGTTTCTGGTTAGGGAATGTTTTAATACTCACAGTGGGTACAACATCACCGATGCACTTGCTAATAAACTCGCTCACCGAGTCAGCGTATACGTACGTCAATGTTGTTGTTTGGGGCTACCCGGAACATACAGTGCCTTGCGAAAGTATTCGGCCCCCTTGAACTATGCGACCTTTTGCCACATTTCAGGCTTCAAACATAAAGATATAAAACTGTATTTTTTTGTGAAGAATCAACAACAAGTGGGACACAATCATGAAGTGGAACGACATTTATTGGATATTTCAAACTTTTTTAACAAATCAAAAACTGAAAAATTGGGCGTGCAAAATTATTCAGCCCCTTTACTTTCAGTGCAGCAAACTCTCTCCAGAAGTTCAGTGAGGATCTCTGAATGATCCAATGTTGACCTAAATGACTAATGATGATAAATACAATCCACCTGTGTGTAATCAAGTCTCCGTATAAATGCACCTGCACTGTGATAGTCTCAGAGGTCCGTTAAAAGCGCAGAGAGGATCATGAAGAACAAGGAACACACCAGGCAGGTCCGAGATACTGTTGTGAAGAAGTTTAAAGCCGGATTTGGATACAAAAAGATTTCCCAAGCTTTAAACATCCTAAGGAGCACTGTCCAAGCGATAATATTGAAATGGAAGGAGTATCAGACCACTGCAAATCTACCAAGACCTGGCCGTCCCTCTAAACTTTCAGCTCATACAAGGAGAAGACTGATCAGAGATGCAGCCAAGAGGCCCATGATCACTCTGGATGAACTGCAGAGATCTACAGCTGAGGTGGGAGACTCTGTCCATAGGACAACAATCAGTCGTATATTGCACAAATCTGGCCTTTATGGAAGAGTGGCAAGAAGAAAGCCATTTCTTAAAGATATCCATAAAAAGTGTTGTTTAAAGTTTGCCACAAGCCACCTGGGAGACACACCAAACATGTGGAAGAAGGTGCTCTGGTCAGATGAAACCAAAATTGAACTTTTTGGCAACAATGCAAAATGTTATGTTCGGCGTAAAAGCAACACAGCTCATCACGCTGAACACACCATCCCCACTGTCAAACATGGTGGTGGCAGCATCATGGTTTGGGCCTGCTTTTCTTCAGCAGGGACAGGGAAGATGGTTAAAATTGATGGGAAGATGGATGGAGCCAAATACAGGACCAGTCTGGAAAACCTGATGGAGTCTGCAAAAGACCTGAGACTGGGACGGAGATTTGTCTTCCAACAAGACAATGATCCAAAACATAAAGCAAAATCTACAATGGAATGGTTCAAAAATAAACATATCCAGGTGTTAGAATGGCCAAGTCAAAGTCCAGACCTGAATCCAATCGAGAATCTGTGGAAAGAACTGAAAACTGCTGTTCACAAATGCTCTCCATCCAACCTCACTGAGCTCGAGCTGTTTTGCAAGGAGGAATGGGAAAAAATGTCAGTCTCTCGATGTGCAAAACTGATAGAGACATACCCCAAGCGACTTACAGCTGTAATCGCAGCAAAAGGTGGCGCTACAAAGTATTAACTTAAGGGGGCTGAATAATTTTGCACGCCCAATTTTTCAGTTTTTGATTTGTTAAAAAAGTTTGAAATATCCAATAAAATGTCGTTCCACTTCATGATTGTGTCCCACTTGTTGTTGATTCTTCACCAAAAAATACAGTTTTATATCTTTATGTTTGAAGCCTGAAATGTGGCAAAGGGTCGCAAAGTTCAAGTGGGCCGAATACTTTCGCAAGGCACTGTATATCCCAGTCTAAATGTGTGTATGATGTGTGTGTGAGTTAGAGATCAGTACCTCTTCCCTGCGGTCCAGGGCAGTCCTTTACAGCTGGTCAGAGAAGAGTCCAGGTCAAAGTAACCAGTCTGAGTTCTCCTCTGAGGAACCTGAGAGAAACAACACACACATTTAATAATACAACACACACAACTGTACACAAAACTTTATTGGCAACATATACATCAAAAAACCCAATTTAAACACTATAGCATGACAGCACACACAAGTATTTAATAATAATAATAATAATAACAAAAACAAGCACCACATGAAACACACACACAACTTTAAAATGATTCCATTGTTATGAACAACCTAGTCAGCATCAACAGGAGTTTAGTCAGAGTATTCATACTATTGAGGAGAAGATGAGTCATATGGCTCCACACCCTGACTGACAGTGTGTGTGTGTGTGTGTCTTACAGGGCTGGAGAGCAGGGGCAGGCCGGTACAGGGGTGGAAGGCCTTGGTGAGGGTGGAGTCCAGAGAGTGACGGTTGTGTTTCCTCCGACTGTTACAAGGTCTCAGGGGCGAGGGAGAACGCTACGTGGAAGAAAAAAAACACACACTGGCTTTAATACAGCAATTCTCAACAACCATTTTATACAAATGCCAAATACACTATGTCAAAGATCCTTTCTCAAAATCTCTGTACTGTTAATCAACATTTTCCAAAAGTGGTAATATCCTCTTTCACATAGGCAGGTTTTTAAATTGAAGTTTCTTTGTGTTGGACAAAATAAGCCACACGGATGATATTCAACATGTACTGCAGTGTGAGGTGATTTTCTAATCAGGTGTGCTTGTCTATAGGGACACTCACCAGGACAGTGTTGGGCTCTGTGCCAGGGGGTGTGGTAGCAGGACCGGGGGGGCTGGAAGACTTGGAACCTGGGGGGGGCTGGTTCTCATCCTGGAGACTAGAGGACTGGGTTCGAGGGCTGCCCTGAGTCTGTGAGGGTGGAGTTCGAGAGACTGTCTGGGTCTGGTTGTGAGACTGAGTCAGAGGTTTCATGTGGTTCTGGATGAGAGCAGTGGTCTGGGTGTGGGTGAGCTTGGTGGTCAAGGTCTGTGCAGTGGTCTGGGTCAGGGTGGTGGTCTGGGTCACTGTCAGGGTATGGATGGTCCTCAGGATGTTGTCTTTAGGAGAGGAGGGTCTGGGCTCCTCTTGGGGGCGGTTGGGGTGTAAACTCTTTGGGGTCTTGGCCCTGGGACTCTTGGGGCTGAGTAGTGGAGAGGCCTGAGACTGGGGCTGGGGTAGAGGCCGTGGGATGACTAGAGGAGAAGACTGTGGCTGGGGTAGAGGCCGTGGGATGACTAGAGAAGAAGACTGGAGCAGGATTTGGAGTCGGGGGCTGACTTGAGGATCTTCAAGTGTTGAACAGCCGTTCTGGGCTCTGATTGGACCGTCTGTCTCTGGAGGAGCACCAGCTCTGTCTGTGCTAGCAGGTGTGTGTGAGGGAGTGTGTGTGTCATGGCTGGGTGTGTAGCCGTTGCAGTGGCCACTGCTATGACTGTTGCCGCCTCTGTGTGTGGTGTGTGTGTCAGTGCACAGCGTGTGTGTGCTGTGTGTATGTGGTTTGTGTAGCGGGCTGCGGCTGTGTGTTGGCGACAGAGAGGGGACAGACAGTCTGTCCTGAATCAGTCTGGTAATGTCCTGAACAGCATGAGACAAGAGACTACCGTCTCGCTCTCGGTCTCTCAATGCCTCTCTGTCTCTCTGTGTCTCCAGGTCTCTCAGTGTCTCCCTGACTCTGTCTCTGAGTCTCTCTCCATCTCTGTCCTCTGGGAGTCTCAGTCTGCGGCAGGCAACAGGTTTCGGGGACAGCGTCTCCCTGATAATAGCCGCTGCGTCGCCAATGGGCGTGTCGAAAGGGGAGGGCGGGGTGTCCTCAGTGGGTGGAGCTTCCTCTGGCTCTTTGGTCTTGCTGAGCGTGGTGTTGCCAAGGTAACTGCTCCGGACAGGGGTCTTGGTGGGGGTGTCGGGGGTGAAGAGGGCAGGGGGAAGATGGGGGGCGGTCGGGTCGCAGAAGTTGAGGCGCTGAGCGATGCGGGCAATGACTTCCTGTCTCTCCTGGAGCAGCGAGCCAATCAGAGGATTGGTCTCAGAGGAGGGTCTGGGGGAGGGGCACCGCGGGGGCTCTGCCAAAGAATAAGTCTTAAAGGCCCGGGGGGCTTCGGAGCCACGCCCCTTGGAGCTCTCGGCCCCGTTGACGGCCTTCCCATAATCCTCGGTGGTGTGTGTGATGTCATCGGAGGGGTCTGAGGTGAGGGAATAGAGCCACCTGACAGTCTTTCCCCCGGGGGGGAGGGGCAGAGTGGAGGACAGCTTCCTGTAGGGACGGGGGGAGGGCCGTGGGGAGATGGGGAGGTGGTAGGGGGATGATGTCTGCCCCTTATTGACCCGGGGGAGGTCTGATCCATTCTGGCTAGAATGACCATGGCTGTCTGTGGGGTCCGGGCCTCTCTTACTGGGCAGGGGGAGACTGGGAGGACTGGGGAAGGGGAGGCCAGAGAAAGGCAGAGCCGCTCTGTTGTGGCTCTCTTTAGAGTCGTGGCTCCTCTCGTACAGAGGCGGGTTAGGGTTCAGGCCTGGGTTAAGGCTAGGTGTCTTGCTGTAGAGGTTAGGGCTGAGGTTGGGCTTAAGGCTGGGGGTCTTGCTGTAGAGTGGGGCCAGGGTCAGGCCGGTGTGTATGCTACAGGCCAGGGTGGGGTAGGTGGGCTGACGAGGGAGTGACTGGACCCTGAGCCTCAGGGCAACACTCTGAGACACGTTAGGGACAGGGAACAGGTGCTCCGCTGGGGGCTGGGAGAACTGACAGACACACTCCTCATCTGCTGCACTGATCCTGTGGGACAGAAACACGCAGGCTTATAACTTGTGATCACATCAAATTATTTAGTTCACTTTGGAAAGTATTTTATGATCAATATTCAGTAACAATATAGAAAAATAATGGGGAAGTCGTTAAGAGGTTCTTTGTGTATTCTTGTGTGTGTTACCTGTAGAGGAAGGTGTGTGTGTATTACCTATACAAGATGTTTCGGGGTACAATGCCGTGAGAAGCACTGAGCCAGGCACTGAGCTGGGAGAAGAAGACGTAGGAACGAACAGCCAACAGCAGAGTCTTCTCCTCTATAAACCTATCACCGCTCCTAGAGAGAGACAGGGGGGAGGAGAGAGAATCAGGCCTTTGCTTGGCTAAGGCTAAGGAAATTAGCATTAGCAACGATGCCAATGCCAATTGTTTTCATGGTCAGTCTTAAAAATATACAATATAGAAAGAGTGGGAGGCCCTGGTGCACAACACCAGTCTCAACGTCAACAGTGAAGAGGCGACTCCAAGATGCTGGCCTTCTAGGCAGAGTTGCAAAGAAAAATATATATCTCAGACTGGCCAATAAAAAGAAAAGATTAAGATGGGCAAAAACACAGACACTGGGCAGAGGAACTCTGCCTAGAAGGCAGCATCCCGTAGTCGCCTCTTCACTGTTTATGTTGAGACTGGTGTTTTGCGGCTACTATTTAATGAAGCTGCCAGTTGAGGACTTGTGAGGTGTCTGTTTCTCAAACTAGACACTCTAATGTACTTGTCCTCTTGCTCAGTTGTGCACCGGGTCCTCCAACTCCTCATTCTATTCTGGTTAGAGCCAGTTTGCGCTGTTCTGTGAAGGGTACACAGCATTGTACCACACAGCGTTGTACCAGATCTTCAGTTTCTTGGCAATTTCTCACATCAAATAGCCTTGATTTCTCAGAACAAGAATAGACTGACGAGTTTCAGAAGAAAGTTCTTATTTCTGGCCATTTTGAGCCTGTAATCGAAACCACAAATGCTGATGCTGGAGATACTCATCTAGTCTTAAGAAGTACAGTTTTATTGCTTCTTTAATCAGAACAGTTGTCAGCTGTGCTAATATAATTGCAAAGTTATTTTCTAATGATCAATTAGCATTTTAAAATGATAAACTTGGATTAGGTAACACAACGTGCCATTGGAACACAGGAGTGATGGTTGCTGATAATGGTCCTCTGTACACCTATGTAGATATTCCATTTTTAAAAATCTGTCATTTCCAATAGTAATTTACAACATTAACAATGTCTACACTGTATTTCTGATCAACTTGATGTTATTTTAAATGGACAAAAAATGTGCTTTTCTTTCAAAAACAAGGACATTTCTAAGTGACCCCAAACTTTTGAACGGTAGTGTATATACATGTTTTCTGTTTGATACGGCGGCAAAGTGGAATATTCCAGTTTTTGCATGTGCCACTAGCTCAACCTAGTCCTGACAAAAAGTATGTGTCGTGTGTGCATACTGCCGTGGTACATGCTGCAGTGTGTGTACATACTGTCGTGGTACAAGCTGCATTGCATGTGTGTATGCATACTGTCGTGGTAGAGGCTGCAGGGTGTGTGTGTACATACTGTCGTGGTACAGGCTGCATTGTGTGTACATACTGTCGTGGTACAAGCTGCAGTGTGTGTGTACTAGAGGTCGACCGATTATGATTTTTCAATGCCGATACCGATTATTGTAGGACCTAAAAAGCCGATACCGATTAATCGGCCGATTTTTTAACATTTTTATGTATTTATTTATTTGTAATAATGACAATTATAACAATACTGAATGAACACTTTATTTTAACTTAATATAATACATCAATCAAATCAATTTAGCCTCAAATAAATAATGAAACATGTTCAATTTGGTTTAAATAATGCAAAAACAAAGTGTTGGAGAAGAAAGTAAAAGTGCAATATGTGCCATGTAAAAAAGCTAACGTTTTAGTTCCTTGCTCACAACATGAGAACATATGAAAGCTGGTGGTTCCTTTTAACATGAGTCTTCAATATTCCCAGGTAAGAAGTTTTAGGTTGAGGTTATTATAGGAATTATAGGACTATTTCTCTCTATACCATTTGTATTTCATATACCTTTGACTATTGGATGTTCTTATAGGCACTTTAGTATTGCAGTGTAACAGTATAGCTTCTGTCCCTCTCCCTGCCCCTACCTAGGCTCGAACCAGGAACACATCGACAACAGCCACCCTTGAAGCATTGTTACCCATCGCTCCACAAAAGCCTAGGCCCTTGCAGAGCAAGGGGAACAACGACTCCAAGTCTCAGAGCGAGTGACGTTTGAAATGCTATTAGCGCGCACCCCGCTAACTAGATAGCCATTTCACATCGGTTACACCAGCCTAATCTCGGGAGTTGATAAGCTTGAAGTCATAAACAGTGCAATGCTTGAAACATTGCGACGAGCTGCTGGCAAATGCACGAAAGTGCTGTTTGAATGAATGCTTACGAGCCTGCTGCTGCTCAGTCAGACTGCTCTATCAAATATCAAATATAATTATAACATAATAACACACAGAAATACGAGCCTTAGGTCATTAATATGGTCAAATCCGGGAACTATTATTTCAAAAATAAAACGTTTATTCTTTAAGTGAAATACGGAACTGTTCCGTATTTTATCTAACGGATGGCATCCCTAAGTCTAAATAGTGCTGTTACATTGTACAACCTTCAATGTTGTGTCATAATTATGTCAAATTCTGGCAAATTAATTACGGCCTTTGTTAGGAGTAAATGGACTTCACACAGTTCGCAATGAGCCTGGCGGCCCAAACTGCTGCATATACCCTGACTGCTTGCACGGAACGCAAGAGAAGTGACAATTTCCCTAGTTATAAGAAATTAATGTTAGCAGGCAATATTAACTAAATATGCATGTTTAAAAATATACACAGGGGGGTGTGTGCAGGGGGTGTGTGTGCATACTGTCGTGGTACAGGCTGCAGGGTGTGTGTGTGCATACTGTCGTGGTACAGGCTGCAGGGTGTGTGTGTGTGTGTGTGTGTGTGTGTGTGTGTGTGTGTGTGTGTGTGTGTGTGTGTGTGTGTACACATACTGTTGTGGTACAGGCTGCAGGGTGTGTGTGTGTGTGTGTGTGTGTGTATTGTCGTGGTACAGGCTGCAGTGTGTGTGTGTGTGTGTGTGTGTGTGTACGTACTGTCGTGGTACAGGCTGCAGGGGGTGTGTGTACATACTGTCGTGGTACAGGCTGCAGTGTGTGTGTGTGTGTGTGTGTGTGTGTGTGTGTGCGTGCGCGCGCGTGTACGTACTGTCGTGGTACAGGCTGCAGGGGGTGTGTGTGTGTGTACATACTGTCGTGGTACAGGCTGCAGGGGGTGTGTGTGTGTGTGTGTGTGTGTGTGTGTACATACTGTCATGGTACAGGCTGCAGGGTGTGTGTGTGTGTACATACTGTCGTGGTACAGGCTGCAGGGTGTGTGTGTGTACATACTGTCATGGTACAGGCTGCAGGGTGTGTGTGTGTGTGTGTGTGTGTACATACTGTCGTGGTACAGGCTGCAGGGTGTGTGTGTGCGTGTACATACTGTCGTGGTACAGGCTGCAGGGTGTGTGTGTGTGTGTGTGTGTGTGTGTGTGTGTACATACTGTCGTGGTACAGGCTGCAGAGTCCATCGCTCCAGTAGCAGAGCATCTTGTTTGATCGCTGGGTCACTGATGGGGTCACTAGGGGGACTCTCATCTCCATAGCAACAGTCTGGCAGCAGCATCACCTCCACCATGATGGGAATACTGTTCCTCCACAACACACACACCTCCGAGCGCACACGCCGCGCCTGCACACACTTGAACACACACAGACAGGGGAGGGTAAGTGTGTGTGTGTGTGTGTTACCTGGGGAAGTGTGTGTTATCTGTGTGTGTATGTTTGTGGACATTACCTGTGGCAGTTTGTCACTGCACTCGTGCCTGTGTAGGGGCGGCAGGGCGGACTTTGCAGGGGGGCAGTGCAGCCCCTCTGTGCGACCCTTCACAGAACATTCTGGGGTCCGTCCCTCAGTGATCAACAGGGTCAGGAACACCAGGAAGTCCTCAGCATCGTACTCAAAGAACTCCTCCACCACCACGTCTGGAAGAAGGGGAAAAGACAAACACTGGTCAGATACATTCTGACGGGGATACATTTCAAGTTACACAATTCAAGCAAGAACACGCATTCAGAGATCATAGACAGTGTAGAATGGGATAAGGCATGGAACTCAGACAAATCAAATGGCAGCAGGCTCCTGTTCTCTTGTAGAGTAGGAGACAACATGCTACAACACCCTGGCCCAGACTAACCACTAAACACAGACCGAAAGGGAGGAAGGACAACACTATATTCCTGTTCTGGGGATCATTTTAGAATCTCCACGTCAGCTGAGCACAGAACAACACTCAGACAGAAAAAGAACAGTGTGTTCTGCTGTAGTGTCTGTCCGGTCAGGGTTGGGTTAGGGTGGAGCAACAGAAACACAAGCTTGACAGTCAGAGAGGTTATGTTCAAACAGAGCCCTGTCCTCCCTACAACCCAGCTCTAACAAAGAGCCTCTCAGCTGGCTATGGGGGTCGCTGTGTGTCATATATATATATATATACACACACACACAGTGGGGCAAAAAAGTATTTAGTCAGCCACCAATGTGCAAGTTCTCCCACTTAAAAAGATGAGAGAGGCCTGTAATTTTCATCATATGTACACTTCAACTATGACAGACAAAATGAGAAAAAAAAATCCAGAAAAATCACATTGTAGGATTTTTAATGAATTTTAATTTATGCAAATTATGGTGGAAAATAAGTATTTGGTCAATAACAACAGTTTATCTTAATACTTTGTTATATACCCTTTGTTGGCAATGACAGAGGTCAAACGTTTTCTGTAAGTCTTCACAAGGTTTTCACATACTGTTGCTGGTATTTTGGCCCATTCCTCCATGCAGATCTCCTCTGGAGCAGTGATGTTTTGGGGCTGTTGCTGGGCAACACAGACTTTCAACTCCCTCCAAAGATTTTCTATGGGGTTGAGATCTGGAGACTGGCTAGGCCACTCCAGGACCTTGAAATGCTTCTTACGAAGCCACTCCTTCATTGCCCGGGCGGTGTGTTTGGGATCATTGTCATGCTAAAAGACCCAGCCACGTTTCATCTTCAATGCCGTTGCTGATGGAAGGAGGTTTTCACTCAAAATCTCACGATACATGGCCCCATTCATTCTTTCCTTTACACGGATCAGTCGTCCTGGTCCCTTTGCAGAAAAACAGCCCCAAAGCATGATGTTTCCACCCCCAAGCTTCACAGTAGGTATGGTGTTCTTTGGATGCAACTCAGCATTCTTTGTCCTCCAAACACAATGAATTAAGTTTTTACCAAAAAGTTATATTTTGGTTTCATCTGACCATATGACATTCTCCCAATCTTCTTCTGGATCATCCAAATGCTCTCTAGCAAACTTCAGACGGGCCTGGACATGTACTGGCTTAAGCAGGGGGACACGTCTGGCACTGCAGGATTTTAGTCCCTGGTGGCGTAGTGTGTTACTGATGGTAGGCTTTGTTACTTTGGTCCCAGCTCTCTGCACGGACAGGTAACGAGTGGAGGTAACGAGTGACGAGTGGAGGACACTCTTAAAGAAGAAGTTACAGGTCTGTGAGAGCCAGAAATCTTGCTTGTTTGTAGGTGACCAAATACATATTTTCCACCATAATTTGCAAATAAATTCATTAAAATCCTACAATGTGATTTTCTGGATTTTGTTTCTTATTTTGTCTGTCATAGTTGAAGTGTACCTATGTTGAAAATTTACAGGCCTCTCTCATCTTTTTAAGTGGGAGAACTTGCACAATTGGTGGCTGACTAAATACTTTTTTGCCCTACTGTATGTGTGTGTGTGTGTGTGTGTGTGTGTGTGTGTGTGTGTGTGTGTGTGTGTGTGTGTGTGTGTGTGTGCGTGTCTGTGTTCTTCCAGGAAACTCCTCCCACGTGCTCAGAGCTGCTCTCTACACACGGAGAGAGAACAGTCAACACAGACACAGAGTTGGAGCGAGACAGAAACAGCACAGAGAACATGGATCAGGGGAGGGGGCTGCAGTCAGCTGTAGGCTGAGACTTAGGGAGTTGGAGAGGGGGTCGGGGAGAGGAACCCAGCTTTGACTGATTAATGGCTATAGGACAGGTGAGAGTGAGAAGGGAGAGGAGCAGCCTATAAGACTTCCTATACAGTGATCTGCTCTGCTAACCCTCTGCTCCCTCCAAGTGGAGTAGGCTAAATGTAAAGCTCTGGCAGGAGGGAAAGAGAGAGGGAAACACAGGAGGGAGAATAAGGAGGGAAAGAGAGAGATCCTCCGTTCCAGTGGGATAGGCCAGAGAAATATGGGACATGGCTGCTCTGGTGTCAGCTTTCTGTTTTAGTGTGTGTATTGTGTGAGTAAGTGTGTATCGTGTGAGAATGTGTGTATTAGAGGTCGACTGATTAATCGGAATGGACGATTAATTAGGGCCGATTTCAAGTTTTCATAACAATCGCAAAATCTGTATTTTTGGGCGCCATTTTGCAAATAAAATTTAAAAAATGTATCCCTTTATTTAACTAGGCAAGTCAGTTAAAGAACACATTCTTATTTTCAATGACGGCCTAGGAACGGTGGATTAACTGCCACGTTCAGGGGCAGAACGACAGATTTTCACCTTGTCAGTTCGGGGGATCCAATCTTTCAAGTTAACTAGTCCAACACAATAACGACCTGCCGCTCTCTCATTGCACTCCACAAGGAGACTGCCTGTTACGCGAATGCGAGCCAAGGTAAGTTGCTAGCTGGCATTAAACTTATCTTATAAAAAAACAATCAATCAATCATAATCACTAGTTAACTGCACATGGTTGATGATATTACTAGATATTATCTAGTGTGTCCTGCGTTGCGTATAATCTGACTGAGCATCAAGTAGCTAGGTATCTGACTGAGCGGTGGTAAGCAGAAGCAGGCGCGTAAACATTCATTCAATCAGCACTTTCGTGCGTTTTGCCAGCAGCTCTTCGTTGTGCGTCAAGCATTGCGCTGTTTATGACTTCAAGCCTAACAACTCCCGAGATGAGGCTGGTGTAACCGAAGTGAAATGGCTAGATAGTTAGCGCACGCTAATAGTGTTTCAAACGTCACTCGCTCTGAGCCTTCTAGTAGTTGTTCCCCTTGCTCTGCATGGGTAACGCTGCTTCTATGGTGGCTGTTGTCGTTGTGTTGCTGGTTCGAGCCCACGGAGGAGCACGGAGAGGGACGGAAGCTATACTGTTACACTGGCAATACTAAAGTGCCTATAAGAACATCCAATAGTCAAAGGTTAATGAAATACTAATGGTATAGAGGGAAATAGTCGTATAATTCCTATTATAACTACAACCTAAAACTTCTTACCTGGGAATATTGAAGACTCATGTTAAAAGGAACCACCATCTTTCATATGTTCTCATGTTCTGAGCAAGGAACTGAAGCGTTAGCTTTCTTACATGGCGCATATTGCACTTTTACTTTCTTCTCCAACACTTTGTTTTTGCATTATTTAAACCAAATTGAACATGTTTCTTTATTTACTTGAGACTAAATTGATTTTATTGATGTATTATATTAAGTTAAAATAAGTGTTCATTCAGTGTTGTTGTAATTGTCATTATTACAAACAACAACAACAAAATAGGCAGATTAATCGGTATCGGCTTTTTGGTCCTTCAATAATCGGTATCGGCGTTGAAAAATCACAATCGGTCGACCTCTAGTGTGTATCGTGTGAGAATGTGTGTATTGTGTGAGAATGTGTGTATCGTGTGAGAATGTGTGTATCGTGTGAGAATGTGTACAGCGAGTGTGTATTATGTAAGAGGAGAGGTTTATAAAGAGCGGACTGACTGCAGAGCAGCACGCAGGTCTTATTAATAGAACTACTGCTGCTGTCCTGGAGAGGAGCTGGAACGGAGCCCACTGATCAGCTGGCCTAGTACAAACACACCCGTCACAGGGCGTGGAAAACATCCCCCAGGGTGCTGGATTCGTACAGGGGAGGGGGGAGAGTGTGTGTGTAGTTAATAGATAATGTAGTCATGTTTAGGTCTGCTGTATAATGCTATAGTACAAAGAATACTGCTGTTGTTTTTTTAGGCCTCAGCTAGAAGACAAGCTGATTAACTCATGGGCTAACGCACTTTCTCCTTCTGGACACACACACACTTTCTCTCTCCTTCTGAACACACACACGCTTTCTCTCTCCTTCTGGACACACACACTTTCTCTCTCCTTCTGGACACACACACTTTCTCTCTCCTTCTGGACACACACACTTTCTCTCTCCTTCTGGACACACACTTTCTCTCTCCTTCTGGACACACACACACACACTTTCTCTCTCCTTCTGGACACACACACACACTTTCTCTCTCCTTCTGGACACACACACACTTTCTCTCCCTCTTTGCTGAATCTCCAGGTTCCCACACTAGAGAAACAGATGTCACAAGTATAACTCATGATACATAAGCACTGAGAAGGGAGATCATGTCTGTATCATCAAGGCTGCTATCAGTTCAGTTGTAATACAATTTCCCTCTGTTCCAAACAAAGGCCAGATCATTATGAACCCTCTCCTGGTCATCAATACCTAGTTGACATTGTTGATCCCTGGTTAGTCTAGTAGGGACAGTATCTAACCTGGAGGAGAGGTGGTGTGTGGCTACTATCTAGTAATGTGCCATCTGTTGTCTGATGGGGGGGGGGGGGGCCCTGCCTCTTTCTCAAGCCCCTGCCTCTTTCTCTCTGCGTCTCTCCACACACACATTTTCAGAATCAATTCATGAAACACAGAGTCTGTATTAAACACACACAGTGAGTGGATATATTAGTTGTGATAGGCAGTAGTATGAGATTAGACAGCTTCTCCATGGTAAATCTGATTACCGTTACAGCAGGGCAGGCCCCTCTGGGATAAATATAACTACACTACAACTACTCAACACTAACCATACCCCCCACTAACACCAACCAGCATTAACCATACCCCCCACTAACACCAACCAGCATTAGCCATACCCCCCACTAACACCAACCAACCCTAACCATACCCCCCACTAACACCAACCAGCATTAACCATACCCCCGACTAACACCAACCAGCATTAACCATACCCCCCACTAACACCAACCAGCATTAACCATACCCCCCACTAACACCAACCAACCCTAACCATACCCCCCACTAACACCAACCAGCATTAACCATACCCCCGACTAACACCAACCAGCATTAACCATACCCCCCACTAACACCAACTAGCATTAACCATACCCCCCACTAACACCAACCAGCATTAACCATACCCCCCACTAACACCAACCAACCCTAACCATACCCCCCCACTAACACCAACCAGCATTAACCATACCCCCCACTAACACAAACCAGCATTAACCATACCCCCCACTAACACCAAGCAGCATTAACCATACCCCCCACTAACACCAACCAACCCTAACCATACCCCCCACTAACACCAACCAGCATTAACCATACCCCCCACTAACACCAACCAGCATTAACCATACCCCCCACTAACACCAACCAGCATTAATCATACTCCCCACTAACACCAACTAGCATTAACCATACCCCCACTAACACCAACCAGCATTAACCATACCCCCCACTAACACCAACCAACCCTAACCATACCCCCCACTAACACCAACCAGCATTAACCATACCCCCCACTAACACCAACCAGCATTAACCATACCCCCCACTAACACCAACCAGCATTAACCATACCCCCACTAACACCAACCAGCATTAACAATACCCCCCCATTAACACCAACCAGCATTAACCATACCCCCCCTAACACCAACCAGCATTAACCATACCCCCCCACTAACACCAACCAGCATTAACCATACCCCCCCACTAACACCAACCAGCATTAACCATACCCCCACTAACACCAACCAGCATTAACCATACCCCCCCACTAACACCAACCAGCATTAACCATACCCCCCACTAACACCAACTAGCATTAACCATACCCCCCACTAACACCAACTAGCATTAACCATACCCCACACTAACACCAACCAGCATTAACCATACCCCCCACTAACACCAACCAGCATTAACCATACCCCCCACTAACACCAACCAGCATTAACCATACCCCCCCACTAACACCAACCAGCATTAACCATACCCCCCCACTAACACCAACCAGCATTAACCATACCCCCCCACTAACACCATCCAGCATTAACCATACCCCCCCACTAACACCAACCAGCATTAACCATACCCCCCACTAACACCAACCAGCATTAACCATACCTCCCACTAACACCAACCAGCATTAACCATACCCCCCCACTAACACCAACCAGCATTAACCATACCCCCCACTAACACCAACCATCATTAACCATGCCCCCCACTAACACCAACCAGCATTAACCATACCCCCCCACTAACACCAACCAGCATTAACCATACCCCCCCTAACACCAACCAGCATTAACCATACCCCCCCACTAACACCAACCAGCATTAACCATACCCCCACTAACACCAACCAGCATTAACCATACCCCCACTAACACCAACTAGCATTAACCATACCCCCCCACTAACACCAACCAGCATTAACCATACCCCCCACTAACACCAACTAGCATTAACCATACCCCCCACTAACACCAACTAGCATTAACCATACCCCACACTAACACCAACCAGCATTAACCATACCCCCCACTAACACCAACCAGCATTAACCATACCCCCACTAACACAAACCAGCATTAACCATACCCCCACTAACACCAACCAGCATTAACCATACCCCCCCACTAACACCATCCAGCATTAACCATACCCCCCCACTAACACCAACCAGCATTAACCATACCCCCCACTAACACCAACCAGCATTAACCATACCTCCCACTAACACCAACCAGCATTAACCATACCCCCCCACTAACACCAACCAGCATTAACCATACCCCCCACTAACACCAACTAGCATTAACCATACCCCCCACTAACACCAACCAGCATTAACCATACCCCCCACTAACACCAACCATCATTAACCATACCCCCCACTAACACCAACCATCATTAACCATACCCCCCACTAACACCAACCAGCATTAACCATACCCCCCCCACTAACACCAACCAGCATTAACCATACCCCCCCTAACACCAACCAGCATTAACACCAACCAGCATTAACCATACCTCCCATTAACACCAACCAGCATTAACCATACCTCCCACTAACACCAACCAGCATTAACCATACCCCCAAATCCTCAAAATAGTTAGAATGAATCTAAAATAACTCTAGAAATGTGTCATTCATTGTGATGATTTTACATCACAACTAAAATATTTGGTGCAGTATTCTCAATGAAAACGAGTCTCATTGAAAAATCAACAAAGATTTATTGAAGAATCCCTACTGTTGACCAATCCCTGACGAAGGGGAGTAGACTTCGGCGCCGAACATCAGCTTGCCTCTAGAAAACAATGTGTGCCCGAACAACCGAAAAAAATTCCAAAACTAACAAAAACATCACAAAATGTTGTCATATTATATGCACAAACTTTTCTGAACTGTTCGTCTGGGAGGCATGCGAACACCGTAACACAATTACCACTACCTACAGGTTTCCCCTAGGATTGTTTTCAAGTTAGCGGGGATGGGGGCGTCGTAGTGGGCGTTGCCAATTGTGCAGCCTCCTACCAACATCTTTAAAGGTCCTCCTCTTGGAAGAAGAGACCAAATTCCTGTTTAAATGTCATTTCCTGCAATTCTACAAATTGTGTCATGGCTTATGCCATCTGAGTGACTCAAAAATTGGGAGCCCCATGCCATGACATAAATCATTTTTATTTTGGTGATAGTTCTCAAAGATGATCTCGTTTAAAAATATATAACTTCATATTTTCTACAAACTTTATATCTTTAGTCTTTTAAGTTCACTGAAAACAGTTTAGCATAAAAAATGCATAAAATAATAAGTCATCATATTTTTTGGGAGTGGTCGGCAACGATTAGCAGCGGCGGCACGCAATGAAAACACACATACAGCCCTGAGGTTCCTCTCCTACTCTGGTCATAGTGCACATCTATTTTGCATGGGGACAAAGGGTTGCCCTGGCAACACACAGATCATGTTAATGTCCTGTCACGGGGATTCTGTGTGTGCTGGAATGAGTTGGGTCTGTGTGTGAGTTTCCATCTGTGTGTGTGTTTCCAGTGGCACGTGTGTGTGACTCATCTATGACACGACTGTCTGTCACTGTGTGTGTGTGTGTGTGTGTGTGTGTGTGTGTGTGTGTGTGTGTTCTTACAGACTATTTGTTCTCCATGAGGCCTAATCTGTGCCTCAGTGATTGAAACAGACAGCAGTCCAGCCCACTCTACAGGAGCTCTGATTTAAGTTACAAAAACACTAAGTAGCCTACACTGTAGGCAAGCAAACAGAAAAGTGTTGTCAATACAAAGATGCAGTTTCCTGTTCCATGTGAAGTTGGCCTGCCCTGAAATCACATGTAGGAACAATAAAGAGAATAGAGTTTGAAGTTTAGCCATGTTCAATTTACAGTTTCCCGAGAGCTCTCTCTTTGTTCCCTTTATCTACCCCCACCCTCTCTTTACACAAAGGGGCAGATTCACAGCACACATAGCGACACACAGATGCCTTCTGATTGGCTTAGAGGGTTGGGTACCGTTTTCTCTTTCTGCTACTGTGAACTCAGCTGCTCCGACTGCTATTGTCTGAAACTCTCAAACACACCAGGCCCAACGGACACACACATCTCAAACCCTCATTACTAGCTGCTGCAACAGAAGGGCTTTCACACACACACCAGATTAAGCTTTTACTTGAGCCCAACTGCTGATTTAAAACACTACCACTAGTGACGAGTCTAACGAGAGCATTCAGCCTAGCTAAAGCTTTTAATCATGGTCCTGTGTGGACTGGGGTCAGCTCTGAAGGCCTAGATGTTTACCATTACAGATGACCCTGACCAGACTAGTCCTGATCATGCCCTCACTAGCCTGGGTGTAAAGGCCTCCAGAGCCAGTGCTCTCTCTCTGCAGAAGCCCACTCTTTGTCCCACTAATAGTGATTATGTAACTGGCAGAGTGCCCGGCACAGCACAGGGTAGGACAGCAGGGTAGTACTCGCCGCTGTGTACCCACTACGGCCTCAACAGCGGACTCTGAGCACAACTACACTTTACTCTGTAGACTGATAGTCTGTGCTCTGCCCTTTAACCTAGGTTTTGAGGAGTTTACAGCCTTCCCCAATCAGCCACATGTTAGAGAATTCAGATTGTGTGTGTGGTGTTTTGCACACTCAGCTGGTCTCTCTATCTGGCCTTGGTTGAACGTGCGCATGCATATGCGAACCCACAAACACACCCCTCTGACCTACAGCGCTCAGGAGATTACATTTCTGACACAGAGGACAAATTGAGCAACGTCAACAATGCTCCAAAGGCCATGGGAAGTGTGGCAGTCAGACTTTTTAAAGTGCTGAATTGAACTGGAGCTGGCCAGCCATGGCCTAATATATCTCTGTAGGACTGACTGACCTAGCCAGGTCATGGGTGGTTCTTCTCTGCAATAGATAGAGGTCAGACGACTGACGACTCTGACATGTCGATCTATCTATCTGGCTATGAAAAGCCAACTGACATTAACTCCTGAGGTGTTGACCTCTTGCACCCTCTATAACCATTGTGATTATTATTTGACCCTGCTGGTCTTCTATGAACGTTGGAAACATCTTGAAGAACGATCTCGCCTTAATGGCCATGCACTCCTAGAATCTCCACCCGGCACAGCCAGAAGAGGACTGGACACCCGTCAGAGCCTGGTTTCTGCCTTTCTAGATAGTTTTTCCTAGCCACCGTGCCTCTACATCCGCATTGCTTTCTCTCTGGGGCATTCGGCTCGGTTTCTGTATAAGCACTTTGTGACAACTGCTGTTGTAAAAAGGGCTCTATAAAAACCTTTGATTGATATCTATCTAGACTGGCGGCCACTTGCCAAACTAGTTGTGCTTTAACCAATTCCTCTGTTGCTGGTTATCGTGTAGAGGCCAGCGTTAGATACAGACCAGAGGCTACTGATAGTCGTCTATGCTCCACAATGTATTCAAACCTACATATTGTGTCAATAGACAGCTCTCTTTCCAGATGCCTTTAAACAGGGGCACAGCACAGGCAGACCAATCATCTGATTAGGAGTTGACCTTGTTACTAAAATGAAGCAACAGAACAAGCAGCAAGCTGACTAACCATGTGGGAGTTCATCTCAGATATAGCAACAGCATGTGAGTGAGAGAAGGCAACCATGCGTGGTGGTGGGCGGCCATGTTTAGAACAGTAAAGCTGTTGGCTGACTTTTGGAAGGAGGTGTGTTGTTGTTGGCCAAGAGGAATCTGACCCAGCAAGGGGACAACTCAGCTCCAACTATGGGATGTGTGTGAAATTGTCAATAGTCTGCTACTGTTACTTTCCTCTAGTCGTCTCCTCTAAAGTGGTTTCCTCATCTTGTCCCCTCTTCTTGATCTGCACTGATCTGATTCTGAACATGCAGCCCATATCACAGGAGAGAGGAGAGGAAGCCAATGTAAACTATTGACATGCAGCCCATATCACAGGAGAGAGAAGATGAGAGGAAGCCAATGTAAACTATTGACATGCAGCCCATATCACAGGAGAGAGGAGAGGAAGCAAATATAGAATTTTGACATGCAGCCAATATCACAGAGCATCATATATGGGCCAGGGAAAGCATAGAGAGTGGTGCGCTCTGCTAATCCTTCCCCCTGCCAGGAGGAAACTGAGCGGGCCAGATGGTTCCTACTGTTCCTGCTGAGCTGGCTGCCGGTTGGCTGAGCGCAACCATGGGGGAGGAGGCACAGGTGCACAGGAGGTGACCGGCACACAGGAGCTGATGATGTCACTAACACAGAACCGGTCGGGTCAACACACTTACGTCCCGTGCTGGTTCTGAGAAAGAGCAACCACTGAGCCTGAGTGTGTGTGTCAGGCATGAGCCCGAGCGACCACTAAGCGTGTGTGTGTGTGTGTGTGTGTCAGGCCAGCGTGAGCCAGATAAGACCACCACAGTTACATAAGAGCATTACTGGGAGGACTGGTTGGAGCCGAATCACACGCTGAACTGGAACTGAACTACAGTATCGGCCAACATAGGAACCTGTCAGAGCACTTCTATGTTGGTTACATACCGCACCTTTAATAATAACAGGTTTATTATTGTTGACAAAATAATAACAACAGGCATGTTTTGGAGCCCAGAGGTCTACAAAGACAGTCAGCGTGACACATCCAGCACGTAAAAACACAACAGAGTCCTACATCCCAGTGAACGGACATGACTGACCCTTTCTGTGAGAACAAAAACACCTGTTGCTGTACCTGCCTGTCATTCTGTCTGGTGAGTGAAGTAACATTACGCCTGTCCTTTTGTACCTGCCTGTCATTCTGTCTGGTGAGTGAAGTAACATTACGCCTGTCCTTTTGTACCTGCCTGTCATTCTGGCTGGTGAGTGAAGTAACATTACGCCTGTCCTTTTGTACCTGCCTGTCATTCTGTCTGGTTAGTGAAGTAACATTATGCCTGTCCTTTTGTACCTGCCTGTCATTCTGTCTGGTGAGTGAAGTAACATTACGCCTGTCCTTTTGTACCTGCCTGTCATTCTGTCTGGTGAGTGAAGTAACATTACGCCTGTCCTTTTGTACCTGCCTGTCATTCTGTCTGGTGAGTGAAGTAACATTACACCTGTCCTAATCTGTCTGAGGGGTGTGGACGTACCCCGAGACGCCTTGTTAGACCTCCAACAGGGAACACCTCCAAATAAACAAACAAAAAACACACTGATTCAAAGGCACGTTCCAGTAGACATTTATGTAAAGAAAGCTTCAATATGCCTTCAGTGACCAGGAAGTTTCTGTTTGTTCTTCTCTTCCCCTTCCCATCTATTCTTCTTGTCCCCACCTTGTCTTTCCTCCCTTATTCGTTCCTCTCCAGAACCATGACTCATTGTGAGATCATGTGTGTGTTGTAGCCTATGTAGCCGACCATTTCCTTGCTCTTCTGTGACTGTTCTGCCATGGCTCTTTATGAGATCTGTTAAAGCTGTGTCTGTGTGCAATATGTGTGTTGGTTCTCCTATCGTTGTCCCCACAAGGATAGTAAAACAAGGGGGGGGGGGGAACTCTCCCTCGTGGGAGGACAAAGGCTATTTTAAGGTTAGGTTTAGGGTTACAATTAGGATTAGGATTAGAATTAGGCCAGGGTTTCCCAAACTCGGTCCTCGGGACCCCAAGGGGTGCACGTTTTGGTTTTTGCCCTAGCACGACACAGCTGATTCAAATAATCATCCGATTGTGTTTGTCTCTCTCAGCCAGCACAGGCGCCACAGCCACAGCACTAGCCTACATGTTGAACAACAAGTCAGTCAGATGACTTCACTTAGCACTGAGCTAAACACTACACTGTGATGGCTCCCTTTCCCTTTCTCACACACATGGTTGCAATATAAAGTTGAAGAAAAAGCACTTGTGAATCAGAATTTGTATAACAAGTAAAAGCATTTTAAAAAACAAGAATGCGTTCTCTAAACATTTTTTCTGTTACGTTGTGGGTGTGTGAACCAAGACAGAGTAAGCCCACTGGGGTTTTTTTATTTTACCTTTATTTAACCAGGTAGGCAAGTTGAGAACAAGTTCTCATTTACAATTGCGACCTGGCCAAGATAAAGCAAAGCAGTTCGACAGATACAACGACACAGAGTTACACATGGAGTAAAACAAACATACAGTCAATAATACAGTAGAAACAAGTCTATATACAATGTGAGCAAATGAGGTGAGAAGGGAGGTAAAGGCAAAAAAGGCCATGGTGGCAAGGTAAATACAATATAGCAAGTAAAACACTGGAATGGTAGTTTTGCAATGGAAGAATGTGCAAAGTAGAAATAAAAATAATGGGGTGCAAAGGAGCAAAATAAATGAATAAATTAAATACAGTTGGGAAAGAGGTAGTTGTTAGGGCTAAATTATAGGTGGGCTATGTACAGGTGCAGAGGTAAAGCCTAGAGAAACGAACTCCTGTCACTAGTTCAGCGTAGAGGCTAGAATGCTCCGTAAACACCTTCCTCGCCAGGGAGATGAGGAGGAGAGAGGGGGTCTGGGAGGAGGAGAGGATAAGACAAGAAAGGAGAGAAGAATGGGATCAGGACAAACGGAGGAGAAAGATAGTGTCAGAGGAGTACATGGAGGGCCGTCTGTCTGTCTGCATTTTCAACCAGAGGAACAGTATGTCCCATAATAACAATAGAACAGTGGGAGCATCGGCTGGCCTGTCATATGGGAACTGCTCCAGAGCAGCTTCTATTGCAATTAGACATTATTAATAGAACCACCGTGACAGACCCACAGGGAGCCAACAGCACAGCAGAACACATAATCTATATGAGGGGGAAGGGAAAGAAAGGCTCAGTTGGTAAAGCATGGCACTTGCAACGCCAGGGTTGTATGTTCGACTCCCACGGGGGACCAGTAGAAAAAAATATGAAAATGTCTGCGCTCACTACTGTATGTCGCTCTGGATAAGAGTGTCTGCTAAATGACTCAAATGTAAATGTAGTCCAACTACAGTAACTTGAGATCCAGCAGGAAAAGCCAGATCTGTCTCTTTAGCTCAGTAAAAGTGTTGTTGTTTACAATTGACCAAGCAAAAAAATAAAAACTGCAGTGCGTAGTACAGTAAGTGTGTGATTTAATTACTATATGTACAGTGTGTGTGTTTACCACATCCATATGTCAGAGCCATGAACCCTGGGTGGTTTTTAAAGGTAAAGCCAGAGTCAGTGTGCAGGGGTGAAATCTCAGCCTGTTGGTGTTGGACAACATGTTTACACCCTAACATTGGGTATAGAGTCATGTTACAGTACAGTGTCAGTAGGATGGGGGTGTAGGACACTGATGGTGTGGGGGTTTGTTGTGTAGTAGGAAAAGCAATATCTGATTGGGCTTCCTTTGTCTGACAGTGGTTGCTGTGTGACCACATCAAACCTCTGTGCAGTAGTTGCAGGTCCTGCATATTGTCTGACTAGTGACAACAGGTCCCACCCAGTACAGTAGACAGAGACCAAGCTAATACAGAAGAAACAGGCCTATTTTCTTACTACAGAACTCAGAACAGTAGATACAGACAGCCATATTGTCTTAATACAGACCTCAGAACAGTAGATAGAGACAGGCCTATTGATTGACTCCATGTTTGGTGGTAACTAAAACAAACAGAAGCTAAATGTCTTCTGATTGAAGGTAATGTGTAAGGCCAAAGAGTATCAGCTAGCTGCTCTGAGCTCCAACTAGCTGCTGTTATGTTGTTGCCCCTACAAGAATCATAACCAACCTTGGATTAATGACAAGCATGTTGAAGCAATCACTACATTACTAGACTATGTCCAAGCAGGCAGACTAGGCTGGCAGGCAGGGGGCATACAATACAGTCCATGTATTACTAATAGAGCTGGCATTACAGACCACTGCTGCTGCAGTTGAATAAACCTGATATGAAAACAGACAAAGCTGGCTGCCCTGCAGACTTCATGTTAATCATACATCATGTAAACACACAAACAGTACAGAAGGCAGAGAGCAGATCGAAGTCTCTGTTCATAGTGATGATTCAGAGTCACAGTGAAGATGTTCAGTTCGAACAAAGGGCTTTGAGCATTGCAGCATACCCATACCAGAGACTGACAGAATAACGCAGAGCTCTCAGGCACACAAAAGAAGGAGCTGTTTTATCATGCAGTGAGTTGTTCCACCCTGTCAGTGTGACCTGCTGCGTTTTGTCCCCCAAAAACAGCTTTTTGACAGAAATTACAAGATGACATTGTGTTGTTATAATTGAACCATTGCTCAGATATCTGTAGCCATCTTGTTCACCTATCCATTGTGTAATTTGGCAGTCAGAATGTCCTAATTCCCGTGGCCTCACTGGCCTGCCTGGGTCAGGTTTACTTTGTTATCAACACAGGCAGGCAAGCAAGTTAACCAGCTGTTACATCATTCTCCCTCTCTGCCCGATACCTCTCCCTCTTCTGGGGGACTGCCTGGCTGGCTACATTCTGCTGATCCAACATCACTCACAGGCCAACGATGGATCATGTCAATATGATCCTCATGACCCTTTTAGTACTGCAATGATGGGCACCGTAGTGAAGGCTCACACAGACGAATACCATGAACAGTATAGCCTCTGTTGGCATGGAATAAATACATGTAGATCAGCTTACCTCGCTCTGGTTTCATGTTAGCCAGTGTCATCTGGATCCCTCTGGGAATCTGGCAGCCTCTGTCTGTCTGTCTTCGGTCTGAAGACTCCCGTCCACACAGCCCTGACAGCAATATACTGCTGTGTGTCTGACTGTGTGGATCCAAATCTTCCAAAGGATTGCTGACTTATTGCATTAAGCAACAATAACAGCTGGGTAGCTTGTATGCTGCCAATCGCCCCCTAATTTACCCGACAAAGCAACGCTTTGTTACCAAACTGCTACTGTACAGGTCCATCGAGTCAGATCCACTGTTAACTGGCCAACGAACAGTTGAGCTAGCTAGCTAAATCTGACCGTCAAACATTAGATTAGCTCCGAGTTATTGCTTCATCAACCACCTAGCTAGCCAACAAGGCATTGAGCTGACAATCTGACTGTCCACCACCCAAAAATAAACGTCTCAAATTCCACCACCAAAACCACGACAGAAGTCCCGTCACGAAGCATCTCTCTCTCTCTCTTTCAACTTGCTGTGCTACTGTAACCTCACCTATTTGGCTTAGCTACCGTGGCTTTAGCTAGCTGACCAAACAAACAACACACAGGCATATGATCTGATGCCGACCTTCTCAAACAAAACACCCCACACGCAGGTAGAGTGATCACCTCCGATAACAATGGGCTCCGGGAAAGGACAGACCTCGTTCAACCGATCATTCTGAAAAACAGCCAACGTTAGCTAAACGCCGTGTTGTCCAGAAGCATCGGTTCCACTTGTCGTCTTGAAACATAGTGAGGTAAAGTAGGCACGTCCCGTGTCAGTTACCTAGTTATTGTTGACTAGCTTTCTCTCATATAAAAAGTTTGTCAGAAAACAAGCTGACCATTTATTTTCCAACTTGTCGCAGTGGCTAGCGAGCTTTTTTCCTTCTTCCAAAACAACGGTTCTCTGACTAGCGAACTTCGTCCAACTCAATAACATAGCGCATACCGTTCGGGCGCATACCGTTCGCAACAAAATTATATTGTGTGCTCTTTCTTATCCATAAACTCGTTGGTGTGCTCTCTACCCCTCTCTCTAACAATGTCCCCGGGTCAAAACAGATCAGCGCAGTCTTTTCTCAGTCACGTGTCCCAACAACAGCCAGACCACTTTCCTGTACCATTCTTTCCTGTACGGTCTTTCCTGTGAACCTGCTGCGATAGCAACCGTGATCTAGAAACTTTTTGGTTACAGTTTGACAATGTGTCAAGATGACAACAAATATCATGCACTAAACATGGTTCAAATTAACATTATAACTCTGTGTAGTGTACCTCAGTCCAGGCCAGGATTGATACTTTGTAGCGGGACGGCTACTGCTCTGATTTGATTGGTGGATTGGATGCGCGTTCACGTCTGCACGTGGCAAGTGTATTTTGTGTGTGAACATTTTGTTCTCGGTGCCTGACATGTTCATATACAGATTAGTGCTGCGTTGATGTGCTCCTCTGGGTTTTATATTTCGTAGTTGTGAAATACGACTTCGTTTTATTCATGTGCTTTTTGGTCTGAACAGTTCTTCAACCAATATGATTAGCACATTTTAGCTGGCCCGATAAACTACCTAACGTTGTTTATAATAAAGTTAGTTGGCTTGTTTAAATTGTTGAACATTGACAATATGGTCAAAGTAGCTACATTTGTACCAATGTTGGAGTTGTCATCTTTTGGTTGGCAAGGCAAAAGGTCAGTTGTGAAACGTCACAACGTCGTAAACTCAGGAGATACATTTTTGAGTTTCCCATTTATACTCTGATTTGGAGGGTCGCCTGGGAACTCTAATAGCACGATAAAGCAGAATAGGCAGATTAAAAGAGTGATAATATCGTAGCACTTTGACAATTCAAATTTGAGATTTATTTTGTTTGAACTGTGCATAGTAGTCAGAGCTTTGATTGTCTTTGAAAGTGAATACAGTGAATCGGTCAATAACGACAACACGAATCCAGGCCACCAGCTCTCACAAGGCCT
This sequence comes from Oncorhynchus clarkii lewisi, assembly GCF_045791955.1. NCBI lineage: Eukaryota > Metazoa > Chordata > Actinopteri > Salmoniformes > Salmonidae > Oncorhynchus > Oncorhynchus clarkii. Next base: position 30,549,645 of record NC_092172.1, on the reverse strand, counting down.
ATAATGAGATTAGGGATGTTGTATTCGTCACTCAGTGCTCACTATTGATAATTATAAGTAATATTGTTAACCATGTATTGCTCACAGAGGAAAAATTGTCATAGATCCACTCAGAGCAACAATACATTCAGAATGACAATAAATCCTACCACTGCAAAATTACAAAGGGTGGCTTCCTTGCTACACTTTATATACAAAAGTATGTGGACACCCGTTCAAGTGGATTTGGCTATTTCAGCCACATGTATACAATCAAGTACACAGCTATGCAATCTCCATAGACAAACAAGGATTTACTGAAGAGCTTGGTGACTTTCAACGTGGCACCGTCATAGGATGCCACGTTTCCAACAAATCAGGTCGTCAAATGTATTCCCTGCTAGAGCTGCCCCGGCCAACTGTAAGTGCTGTTATTGTGAAATGGAAACGTCTAGGAGCAACAACGGCTCAGCCGTGAAGTGGTAGGCCACACAAGCTCACAGAACAGGACTGCCGAGTGCTGAAGCAACACTCACTACCGAGTTCCAAACTGCCTCTGGAAGCAATGTCAGCACAATAACTGTTCGTCGGGACCTTCACGAAATGGGTTTGCATGGCCAAGCAGCCGCATACAGGTCTAAGGTCACCATGTGCAATGCCAAGCGTCGACTGGAGTGGTGTAATGCTCGCCACCATTGGACTCTGGAGCATCTGGCAGTCCGAAGGACTGATCTGGGTTTGGTGGATGCCAGGAGAACGCTACCTGCCCCAATGCATAGTGCCAACTGTAACGTTTGGTGGAGGAGGAATAATGGTCTAGGTCTGTTTTTCATGGTTTGGGCTAGGCCCCTTTGTTCCAGTGAAGGGAAATCTTGACGCTACAGCATACAATGGCATTCTTGATGATTCTGTGTTTCCAACTTTGTGGCAACAGTTTGGGGAAGGCCCTTTCAGGTTTCAGCATGACAATGCCCCCGTGCGCAAAGCGAGGTCCATACAGAAATGGTTTGTCAAGATCGATGTGGAACAACTTGACTGGCCTGCACAGAGCACTGACCTCAACCCCATCGAACACCTTTGGGATAAGTTAGAATGTCGACTGCGAGCAAGGCCTAATCACCCAACAACAGTGCCCGACCACACTAATGGTCTTGAGGCTGAATGGAATGCAAGTTCCTGCAGCAATGTTCCACCTGCTAATGGAAAGCCTTCCCAGAAGAGTGGAGGCTGTTATAGCAGAAAAGGGGGGACCAACTCCATATTAATACCCATAATATTGGAAGGAGATGTCCACATACTTTTGGTCATGTAATGTATTTTATTACTGCACTCAAACTTGTTGACCTATAAGCCGCTTGCTCTTGATGTTCATAATTGAAACAATGTTCATGGTTGTGCATGTGTTTGTGCGCATGCATGTGTGATTCCAAAACAAGGGACAGATAAAATGCTACTGACAGATAACCTGTTATGCAACTAAGGCATGTCTGTCTCCACTCTGGTCCCTGATCGATTCTCTATATTTAACCTGTCCTACAGTGTCTGGATGGGTGGGACATTCAATTAAATAAACAGAAAACAGGTTTTAAATGGTCAAATTGAGGAATCCCTCTGCAGGTGACTTGGTTACACTGTGTTATGTTGCAATCTAGTGGTGGAAGAATAGAAGTGCAGTGTATCAGTGGGCATTTAAAAGAACAGGTGGAGACATATCAATAGTCAATCAAATCAAATGTTATTTGTCACATGTGCCAAATGTGCCAAATACAACAGGTGTAGTAGATCTACAGTGAAATGCTTACTTACAAGCCCTTAACCAACAATGCAGTTTTAAGAAAAAATACCTAAAAGTAACAAATAATTCAAGAGCAGCAGTAAAATAACAATCTACAGAGGTGAAGTGCCTAGGGGGGTAGGTGCCAGTTGCAGTTCAAAACACATTTGATCTACTACATGCAGAACCAGTCAAAAGTTTGGACACACCTACTCATTCAATGGGTTTCCTTTATTTGTACTATTTTCTACATTGTAGAATAATAGTGAAGACATCAAAACTATGAAATAACACATATGGAATCATGTAGTAACCAAAATAGTTTTAAACAAATCAAAATATATTTTATATTTCAGATTCTTCAAAGTAACCACCCTTTGCCTTGATGACAGCTTTGCACACTCTTGGCATTCTCTCAACCAGCTTCATGAGGTAGTCACGTGGAATGCTTTTCCAACAGTCTTGAAGGAGTTCCCACATATGCTGAGCACTTGTTGGCTGCTTTTCCTTCACTCTGAGGTCCAACTCATCCCAAACCATTTCAATTGGTTTGAGGTTGGGTGATTGTGGAAGCCAGGTCATCTGATGCAACACTCCATTACTCTCCTTGGTCAAATAGCCCTTACACATCCTGGAAGTGTGTTTTGGGCCATTGTCCTGTTAAAAAACAAATTATAGTCCCACTAAGCTCAAATCAGACGGGATGGCATATCGCTGCAGAATGCTGTGGTAGCCATGCTGGTTAAGTGTGCCTTGAATTCTAAATAAATCACTGACAGTGTCACCAGCAAAGCACCCCACAACATCACACCTCCTCGTCCATGTTTCACGGTGGGAACCACACATGCATCATCTGTTCACCTACTCTGCGTCTCACAAAGACACAGCGGTTGGAACCAAAAATCTAAAATTTGGACTCATCAGACCAAAGGACAGATTTCCACTGGTCTAATGTCCATTGCTTGTGTTTCTTGGCCCAAGCAAGTCTCTTCTTATTATTGGTGTCCTTTCATCATAATGCTTGATGGTGTTTGCGACTGCACTTGAAGAAACTTTAAAAGTTCTTGAATAAAAATAAAAAAAAATTTAAGTAATGATGGACTGTCGTTTCTCTTTGCTTATTTGAGCTGTTCTTGCCTTAATATGGACTTGGTCGTTTACCAAATAGGGCTATCTTCTGTATACCAACCCTACCTTGTCACAACACAACGGATTGGCTTAAACGCATTAAGAAGGAAAGAAATTCCACAAATTAACTTTTAAAAAGGTATACCTGTTCATTTAAATGCATTCCAGGTGAGTACCTCATGCATTTGGTTGAGAGAATGCCAAGAGTGTGCAAAGCTGTCATCAAGGAGAAGTGTGGCTACTTTGAAGAATCTCAAATATAAACAATTTTAGTTACTATGTGATTCCCTTGGTGTTATTTCATAGTTTTGATGTCTTCCCTATTATTTTACCATGTAGAAAATATAAAAAAATAAATAAAAAACCTTTGAATGAGTAAGTGTGTCCAAACGTTTGACTGGTACTGTACATATGAAATACACTTTTGAGTCTAACATCAGTATTGAAGGAAATGACACGAGTCTGGATTCAGGTGCTGGAATTCCAACTGTTTATTTTCTACTTTTTAGTGACTACAGAAAATGTAACATTTTAACACTGAAAATCCAAGGCTGGATGACATCATCACTTGCTTCTCTTTATTATTATTACACGTTTTGTTTTGTTTAGCAAACACAGCAGATAATGTTGCACAGCACTGAGCGAGCAGTAGCAAAGCCAAGAATATTAGAACCTAAATGATTAAACCAACCAAGCTATGAGATACTGTGGCCCGTGAGGACAGTGTCTTGGAGCAGGAGTGCTGATCTAGGGGAAAGTGACCCCACTTATTTACTAGGATTCAAAGGGAACAAATGATTGAATTACTGGGTTCTCTTTGGAAATAAATGTCAGCGAGTTGGTTTTCTGTATTTTTTGTTGTTCAACAAAACCTTCCAGAGCTCTTTCTAAAATATGAATAATCTCTGGAAGAGGCCCCAAGTAAGGTTGCATAATTCCAGGAACTTTAAATAATATTTTTCCAGAAGTCCTGGTTGGAGGATTCTGGATTTCCTGCTTTATTTCCTCCAGATTCCGGGTTTCTTCCAACTGTGATTTCAGGTAAACCAGGGAACCCTGCCCCCAGTGAGGGCCTCACCCCCCTTTATTGTTTTAGTGTTTTCACATTCAAAATGACCACCTTTAGCCCACTACTTCTTTAGGGAATAGGGTACCACCTCAGATTTGCCCAAACGTCTGATTGTCTCAGGCGCTGCAGTACTATGAAGAGACTCAGCCTGATTAGGGACACAGTAACACACATATATGGAAGCACACAGAGACACACAGACAGACAAATGTACGCACACAAGCATGGTGCATGCACACACACACACACACACACACACACACACACACACACACACACACACACACACACACACACACACACACACACACACACACACACACACACACACACACACACACAGCCTGTCTAGTTCTACAATGAAACTACTGTTGTCTGCATGGCTATTCCCATTGACCTGTATGGCCTGTGGAGATTGAATGGAAGAGAAAGTAACAGAAGGCTGAAAGCTAAAAGATCTAGACTCCACTTAACTGTGTCAGGATCCACTGTAACAGGCCTGTTGTAAGAAGGAATGCTACTACTGAGAAATGAGATGAGCATCAAGCTGCTAAACTGAGTTCACTGACCACACACACACACACACACACACACACACACACACACACACACACACACACACACACACACACACACATACACACACACACACACACACACACACACACACACACACACACACACACACACACACACACACACACACACACACACACACACACACACACACACACACACACACACACACACACACACACACACACACACACACACACACAGCCTGTCTAGTTCTACAATGAAACTACTGTTGTCTGCATGGCTATTCCCATTGACCTGTATGGCCTGTGGAGATTGAATGGAAGAGAAAGTAACAGAAGGCTGAAAGCTAAAAGATCTAGACTCCACTTAACTGTGTCAGGATCCACTGTAACAGGCCTGTTGTAAGAAGGAATGCTACTACTGAGAAATGAGATGAGCATCAAGCTGCTAAACTGAGTTCACTGACCACACACACACACACACACACACACACACACACACACACACACACACACACACACACACACACACACAGAGAGAGAGAGAGAGACCAGATAAGTGCTGTCCCACCCATATACACACACAAGTTTCTTTGTAGGTTTATTAGACTTTGCTCATTGTCATTACACGAGTTTGCACCAAACAACAGACACTGTGTGGAGCCCAGACCCCATCCATCCCATCGCTAACCCCCCCAACTCCACCCACCTCACTGTCAGACAGTAAAGTGACTCAGATCAGTCGTTAGGGACCAACTGTTTTATATATCTGATGTATTCCAGCTCTAACTCACCTGATTCAACTAGTCACGGGCTTCATGATTAGTTGACTTAGTTGAAAGAGGACTGCAAGTGTTGGAATAGACCTAATATGTGAAATGGTTGGTGGTCTGATACCTGATTCACACATTTGTAACCAGGCCACCACAGTACAGCTCGGCTTGGCCCTATAGTTTGAATCAGGCACCAGAGGACTGGGTTGAGCAACACTGAGAGGACTTGCAGCCCTGGTTTAGTTTAAAACATCACTTCAGATTGTACATTTAAACAGGAGATTCCCTACACGGCTGAGTAACCTTGACTACAGAAGCCCCCGGCCTACAGCCTTCTACTAACATCTATACCCGTGCTGCGAATGGCAAATCAAAACTCAACATCTCTTAAACTCACAAATGCCAGTGCTTTTTCAAATGTTTTAATTCACTTATTTTTCCTTTTTTTCTCCACTTTTTGGTTTGTTTTAGAAATCTTTGGATGCTCATTATTATTTATTAATACCCATAAAATAAAATACAAAAAATGAAAAGTCAAAAGAATAGAAAACACATTACACACTGCTGCTTTTTTGACAGCTGTTGAGCGAAGTACGTACCAACTGTAGAACGTCTGTATCTGAAATGACACCCTGTATAGTGCACTAGTTTTGAACAGAGCCATAGGGTTGGGTTAGTAGAGATATGAAATGAACATATCCCCTCGTCAAAATCCTGATTTTCAATATTGTCCTGATCACATCCTGGATTAGCCATAGGGTTCTGGTCAGAAGTAATGCACAACATAGGAAATAGGATGTAGTGTCAGACCTGTGTCGGCCCGTTGTCAGGGCAATGGTCTCTGGCAGTGTTCAGAACACATGTTGAAGTGACAGAGCTGTGATCCACGAGAAGAAGAACACAAACCCACTCCTTCATCTGATCTAAGCAGGAGAATGTTCTAAGTCTGTGAGACAAAACTGAATGTTCATTTGTTTGTTTTTTTGTTTGTTTTCTCTCAAAAAACCTACTATATACAAATCTAGATGTTCTACAAAGGCATACATTAAAGCAGTGGTTAAGCGATAATACAAAAACACAATTCCATTCAAATCAAATCATCACAACACAGAAGACGAGAAAAGGAAAACATATGAACACATTATCACAGCAGTTGTTGGTTTTACCCTGTAAAAAACAATAGTCTACCATCATTATAATATCGGAATAAGTACCCAACTTCATCTCTTCATCCAGACAAGTTTCAAACCTCAAGACCCTGAAACTTGTCCTCCGCGACCTTGAACAGAACACTTCTGCCAAAAAAACATACAAAATAAATAAGACCCATAAATCTTTTAAAAAGAAGTAACAATAACAACATTAGTTACCAAACTAGTTGAGTTCTGCCTGACCCACTTTGACAATCTTTCTCCACAGAACCACAGAGTTCTCACTATGAGGTATTCAGAGACAAACACGGCCAGAGTGCTGGGCCTTCCTTCAAAGGGGAGGAGAGAGGATGGGAGGAGAGTGGGAGGGAGGGGGGCAGGGGAGACAGAAGAAGAAGAAGAAGAGCTTTGGTATATCAGCAGGAGTGGAGATCAGAAATTCCTTTGGTATGTTTTCATTGCATGGTTGAGCTGGCGAAAGCACCACTTGTGAGAGAGAGCGAGAGAAAGAGAGAGAGCGAGAGAGAGAGCGATAAGGACGATAAGGACGGAGAGAGTGAGAGATATTCCTTTAGTCTTCAGTAGTGGCCTGTCTCTACAGGCTGAGGTATTCAAAGAGTAAAAGGTCAAAGGTCATAGAGAGGTCAACAGTGGTTTAACACTTTGGTTCAAGCAAGGCACTCGTCCTGGGAGTTTTAGAGAGGTTGTCAACATGTCTGTATAGAATGGTGTCAACATGTAATTTTAGAACGTTCAATGTTGTCAACATATCATTCTAGAACGTTGTAAACATGTCATTCTAGAACCTTTTCAACATGTCATTCTCGAACGTTGTCAACCTCTGTCTAAAACGTTGTCAACATCATTCTAGAATTTTGTCAACATATCATTCTCAAATGTTGTCAACATTTCATTCTAGAACATTGTTAATATGTATGTCTAGAGTGTTGTCAACATCTTCGTTGTTTTGGTAACATAGTCTACAGCTTCAGTATCATGTCTACCTATAGCTTTATAAGTAGAGAGCAGAGATGTTGAGAGACCAAGCAGGGCAGGGTGAGGGGAGGGGAGGAGGACGAGAGGAGAGGAGGGGGTAAGGATAAGGAAATACAGTAAACCTTCTATCCACATCACTCATGTCGGCCGTGCAATGACAAAATCTTTGGTTATCTTTGGTATCATCAAAGTGATAGAAATCACAAATGGAAATTGAGTGAGGTAGCATCTTTGGTTCACACTAGAAAATATCAGTAGGGCTTAACACATTTAGAGATTTCTTTATCCTCTTCTTTGTTGTTTTCTGTTCGACGTGAGGAAGCAGCTCTCGCTTGGCTTTGCTTCATTTAATATAATACTCATTAACATGGAGAGGAGCTACAGTAACCCACAGACAGAGGCAGAGATACCCCCACTCCCAGTCCAGAGTCTGGTACCCCAGACATGGAGAGGAGCAAAGGAGCGAACCAAGCCCTAGACAGTAAACTCCACACAATTTGACTCATACTTTGGGAAAGCAAGCCACTGTAGTGCTTTCTTCCTGGTGCTGACATGCATAGCATCCATCTATACCCACTGAGGTGAGATGGAGGGAGAGGAGGAGAGGACAGCCGGAATGATGGAGTAGAGGAATGGAGGGAAAGGAGAGATACTAGGTGAGGAAGAGAGGAGGAGAAATGGTAGTGGTGTAAAGTGCTTAAGTAAAAATACTTTAAAGTACTACTTTAAAGTAGTTTTTGGGGCATCTGTACTTTACCTTACCATTTATATTTTTGACAACTTGTACTTTTACTTCAATACATTCCTAAAGAAAATAATGTACTTTTTACTCCAATATCTTCCCTGACACCCACAAGTACTCATTACATTTTGAATGCTTATCAGGACAGGAAAATGGTTCAATTCCCGCACTTATAATGAGCATATCCCCGGTCATCCCTACTCCCTCTGAGATACTCCCTCTTCGTTTGTAAATGATGTCTGAGTGTTGCAGTGTGCCCCTGGCTATCTGTAAATGATGTCTGAGTGTTGCAGTGTGCCCCTGGCTATCTGTAAATGATGTCTGAGTGTTGCAGTGTGCCCCTGGCTATCTGTAAATGATGTCTGAGTGTTGCAGTGTGCCCCTGGCTATCTGTAAATGGTGTCTGAGTGTTGCAGTGTGCCCCTGGCTATCTGTAAATGATGTCTGAGTGTTGCAGTGTGCCCCAGGCTATCTGTAAATGATGTCTGAGTGTTGCAGTGTGCCCCTGGCTATCTGTAAATGATGTCTGAGTGTTGCAGTGTGCCCCTGGCTATCTGTAAATGATGTCTGAGTGTTGCAGTGTGCCCCTGGCTATCCGTCAATAAAAAAGACAAGGAAATGATGCCGTCCGGTTTGCTTAATATAAGGAATTTGAAATTATTTCTACTTTAATTTTCACATATTTTAGCATTTACTTTTGATACTTAAGTATATTTAAAAACAAAATACTTTTAGACTTTTACTCAAGTAGTATTTTACTGGGTGACTTTCATTTTTACTTAAGTCCTTTTCTATTAAGGTATCTTTACTTTTTTCAAGTATGATAATTGGATACTTTTTCTATCACTGAGAGATGGAGAGAGAGGAAGATAGGAGAGATGGAGAGAGAGGAAGATAGGAGAGATGGAGAGATAGGAGGAGAGGAGAGATGGAGAGAGAGGAAGATAGGAGAGATGGAGAGATAGGAGGAGAGGAGAGATGGAGAGAGAGAAAGATAGGAGAGATGGAGAGATAGGAGGAGAGGAGAGATGGAGAGAGGAAGATAGGAGAGATGGAGGGATAGGAGGAGAGGAGAGATGGAGGGATGGGAGGAGAGGAGAGGAGAGATGGAGGGATAGGAGGAGAGGAGAGATGGAGAGAGAGGAAGATAGGAGAGATGGAGGGATAGGAGGAGAGGAGAGATGGAGGGATAGGAGGAGAGGAGAGATGGAGGGATAGGAGGAGAGGAGAGATGGAGAGATAAGAGAAGAGGAGAGATGAGAGAGAGGAAGATAGGAGAGATGGAGAGATAGGAGGAGAGGAGAGATGGAGAGATAGGAGGAGAGGAGAGATGGAGAGATAGGAGGAGAGGAGAGATGGAGGGATAGGAGGAGAGGAGAGAAGGAGAGAAGAAGATAGGAGAGATTGAGGGATATGAGGAGAGGAGAGATGGAGGGATAGGAGGAGAGGAGAGATGGAGGGATAGGAGGAGAGGAGAGATGGAGAGATGGAGGGATAGGAGGAGAGGAGAGATGGAGAGATAGGAGGAGAGGAGAGATGAGAGAGAGGAAGATACGAGAGATGGGGAGATAGGAGGAGAGGAGAGATGGAGAGATAGGAGGAGAGGAGAGATGGAGAGATAGGAGGAGAGGAGAGATGGAGGGATAGGAGGAGAGGAGAGATGGAGAGAGAGGAAGATAGGAGAGATGGAGAGATAGGAAGATAGGAGGAGAGGAGAGATGGAGGGAGAGGAGAGATGGAGAGATAGGAAGATAGGAGGAGAGGAGAGATGGAGGGAGAGGAGAGATGGAGAGATAGGAAGATAGGAGAGATGGAGAGAGGAGGAGAGGAGGGATAGGAGGAGAGGAGAGATAGGAGGAGAGGAGGGATAGGAGGAGAGGAGAGATGGAGAGATAGGAGGAGAGGAGAGATAGGAGGAGAGGAGAGGAGAGATAGGAGGAGAGGAGAGATAGGAGGAGAGATAGGGGGAGAGGAGAGTGTTAACAGTCACACTCAGGTCTTTAAAAATACTATTTTCAACATCAGCTACAAAATATAAGACATTATTCTTTGGTTGTACTTCTTGCTGTGATTCTGTCAAAGTGATTTGGTATTATAACTGCATACAGTCTAGGCTACCTGCCCTGGAGTGGCAGGTAGCCTATTTTTACTGTTTCAACAGTACAGGAAGAAAGCACTACGGAATGGGTCAGGGGTTATGGGTCATGGTTAGCAGCTCCTACTGGGGCAATTTCCCCCCTCCCCTGTCTGCTCTTCCAGTGCAGGAGGTAGAAGTCGCCCCTAATCACTGATCCCGGGTCAGAAACAATATTTATTTCATCCTTCTAATGGTTACTGATAGGATTGGGGGCAAGGTAATCTGAACCTAGATCAGTTTATGGCAGCTTCTACCTGGAGTGTCTGGGATTTACTGACGGACAGAAAACTGTGACCAATCAAATGTCTGTTTGACCTGACGGACAGATACTCTGACCAATCCAAACGGCTGCTGAACATTCCAGTGGCACCTGTAAGATTCCTCCTCAAAGCTGATTGAACCGTCCCACAGGATCTCCGTCCACTGGTCAGAACCCACACAGCTGATAGGCTGATTAAACGTCCATCCAGAGGCCCTCCCTCAAACCGACCAGTCAGATAAAAGATAAGGACAGTGGACAGGAGGTATTAAAGCTGTGAGATCAGTGATTGGGTAAAATGCCAGAACAGAGTTTTTAAAGCAGGTCAAAACAAGTCTTTGGTTTGTTTTTTCTTTGGACACTATAAATAGCAGTGCTAGAGTACAGGCTTTAAGGTCAAAACGCTGTTTATAGGTATTTTCCTTAGTTTCTCCTGGTTTCTACATTGTAAAGCTTTTCCACCGAGGTTGAGTCTGTCAGTCTGTCTCCCCATACACAGTAAAAAATCTTGACTGCTTCAAACTAGAAAAAAATAAGTCTCCACGCTAACTAAAAACTTTAACACCATATCTAATATAAAATGTAGTCAACTCAACACTTGATTACCTGAGATGACATAATTCAAAATTGTAAGTCAGCGTGGCAACTTATTTTTTCCAAGTTAAATCAACTCAAAACTGTGCCCGCTCTCCCCCTCCAGTCCCTCCTCCTCAGGCTTTGCTGCAGGTGGAGACGGAGGAATTAGCGGAGTGGGAGGAGCCTCCATTGTCGTCGAGCCACTTGTCGAGGCTGCGTCGGCGTGCGTTCATGAAGAAATTTGAGACAGTGGTCAGCTCCAGGCCCAGCTGCTGGCTGATGGTGATCTGAAGCTCCTTGGACGGACGCTTGTTCTCCTTGAAGATGGCGTGGAGGGTTCTTCTCTGGACGTCGGTAAACACCAGCCGAGGCTTTTTGGAGTGGCCACCATTACCGCTATGGTTGCTGCCGCTGTGGTTTCCGCCGCTGCTGCCACCGCTGCCGCCACGGTCACCACCAACTTTACAGTGGCCATGGTCCTGCTCCTTGCGCTTACACGCTAAGGGTGGGAGAGAAAGAGAGATGTTATAACAAACTACATCAGAACAACATTAACACAGTATACAACACTGTATAACAACAATAGGCTACAGCACACAATCATCTATACCGTGGAATATAACACACATACACGGGTAGCCTCATAATAACCTGCATCGGAGCTCACAGCTGAAAACAATTGCCGCTGACCGTGGTGCTGAAACACACGGTAAGTAGGCCTCTCACTGCACATCGATACTTTACCGATAGAGGGCAGTAGTGAGCTGTCAAACAGCTGTAGCAGCGCTGAATTTGACCAAAAGCCATTCATTCTACTTAGCTGGAGGACATCGGTTTGACAGTCACTGTCCCAGATAGATTATTTAATATAGATCTTAGACCATCTTTTCTTGGACCAAGGGTATTTTACTACCATCTTACAAATGTATGCAAAACAAGCAAGATGGATCTGCATGCCAGGTGCGTGTTGTTAATGTGTGATATTCGAGTCTATGAAAGGAACTAATCACAGAAAGGTCTGTGTGTGTTCTGTGATATAAGCAGTATTAACCTAGTTAGGTAGAGACACCCCTAGATAACCATTAACAGAGAGCTACCGCTCCGTGTGGAGTTGAGTTGGCATCCTATCTGCTCTGTTTGTGTGTGTGTGTGTGAAGCTTTATCCTATCTGCTGCGCTATAAATCAACGTGCTGAAGGCCACAGTGACACCCCAGCAGCCACCGCGCGAGCTGACAGACAGGTAGTCGGACAGGTTGGGAGCTTTCCCAGGCTCGTTATCACCCTTGTCCCACACACACACACACACACACACACACACACACACACACACACACACACACACACACACGCACAGCTCTGCCCGTCTGACAATCATTAAGCAGATAACTCCACACTGAGGTAGCCTAGCAATGGCGTGACTACACACACTCGTGTACCAGCAGCAGCGGTGTATGTGTGTGTTTTGTGTATGTTTAAAATAAGTAAATAAAATATATGATTAGGCCCTTTTCCGAATACAAGAGCCGATTCACTCAGTTTGACAAGTTGTTTAATTAGGCCTATTCCAAATATGTTCAATAACATGCAATTTTGGGACGGCAGGTAGCATAGTGGTTAGAGCGTTGTACTACCAACCGAAAGGCTGCATGATCGAATCCCCGAGCTGACAAGTTAAAAAATCTGACGTTCTCCCCCTGAACAAAGAGTTAACCCACTGCTAGGCCATCATTGAAAATAATAATTTGTTCTTAACTGACTTGCCTAGTTAAATATAGGTGCAAATACTAAAGCACAAACTTCCCAAACAGGAATATAATATGCTTAAATTTGATCGAATTTCTAACGATCAAAATGATAATGTCAGAATCAACGCTTGAGATAAATTCTCGACAGGTGCAATATCAGGCCTTAACTTTTACAATTGCTTTAAGAAAACACATTTTTCTGTATTTGCTGCAAAATTAATATAAGCCTGGTTAATTGATGAGTGTGAGAGGGAGTGTATAAGTCTAAAATGTACAAGTATACACGCAACTTCTCAACAACATCGTGCCAAAAGCAGAGGACCACAACGGAAATGCGTTTTATCTGCATTTATCCTCGATTATTTTAAACCCACTTCACATGTAATACGTTGCATTTCCAATTCGTGAAAAAAGATCTATCAATTCAATATTAAATAGGTTAATGATATGAGTAGGCCTAGTCTACCGGCAGGCATAGGCCTCGGTGACACGAGAAAACCGCCTGGCATGCATGGGGAAATGGAATAAGCAACATTTCAATAATCAATATCAATCTTCTATTTTAGTTCTTAGTAGGCCGATCACACACACATTTCACCCGAGAACCGATCGATATATGTTCGTGTACGGGCTTCCTTTTCCTGTTTACAGACATTCTACATTTCCAGAATCTGAAACGTTATTAATATTAGGAGAGGTATTTCACAACGAAGCCTTTATGATTCGGGTCGAAGTTATATAAAGTAATATGTATATACTTTCATTAGGGAGAAATAAAATATATATGCGCATGGATGCAATAGCGACATATATTGTGGTTGAGGTTTTATGGAAGTGAAATTCGGCTCAAATAGAATGAAGAGGGAGACACTGCCAAAATGATCCCCCCACTCAAAAAGTCAACACAATGAGCCTAATGAAAAATGTGTTCTTTTACTTTTGACTTTTATAAACGCGTGTCAGGGCTAAATAGAACAACACAGGCGTACTACCTAACATTCATGAATTCACTGAAAACAATTCCGGGAAATTTATATTTTTGTTCTGTCCTGAGTGATAATGTTTCCCCTTAGCTCACGAGGTGGAAGGGATTATTGGTTCTAATTCTAATGGATCAATACAAATGTCTTTGGCGTGCGTCAACAGACTTATAATAAGTAATACCCTGATTTTGAATCACCTGCATCGAAAGATCAAGAATTGCGTTTGGACTGCAACATGTTTATTCGTCTATTTAAGTCACAAAAACAATAACATGTCAAATGATATGGTATATATATGATTTGCTATGCAAGACTGTTGATGGCACACACAAACACACACGCTACAAATAATCAATGGCGATTTAACACACTTTCAGCAGCCTCACACCTCACACTTTTCACAAGCCAAAAACCCATCCGCTCAGCGCGTCATTGATTAGACATAAAGCAATTCCTTTGTATGCTGGCGACTGCGTGGCTCGGTGTGTGTGTCCGCTAGAACGGTTCAGGCGGATTGACTCGGGTCCTCGGGGACAAATTAAGAGAGCTATCTATCAGTTAATTACCACAAACCCAGAGTCAACCCCGCGTCACGCCTCCTAACGAGTTTAGCTCCAAAACAAAAACATACTCACTGAAACACAATAGGTGCGTCAACGCAGCCAAAGACACAGCTTCCATAAGCTTTCCTCAAGATTTAAAATAATGGTCATATTGATCCTGGAAAATCTTGTATTATCTTCTATTATATTATATTGTTATTCTGTTATACTATTTTCCGCAGATGTTCCATCCCTCAGCCCTGAAATGCACAGCTTGAGGATGTTACTACATGTACTGGCAGCAAATTAATATTTTCATGATGTAAAAATAGTTTTTTTAAACGTGATTCTTATTCTCCCGCGCGTGGACTCTGTTTACATGGACTCGCGTGGACTCTGTTGGGAACAACACAAAGCTGATGAGCAAAATAAACTCATTCGGGTCCCAGATCACCTTACCAACAACACACACACACAACCCCCCCCCCCCCCCCCCCCCCCCCACCACCACCACACACACACACGCGCGCGCGTGAATAGGGCCCTTATTTTATAGAATGGAAAAAGCCAAGAGACGGAGATTACAACAAAGACAATGATGAATTCAACTGCAGGGAATTCCTGAGGGAGGTTTCAATTCTGTCATACCACTGGCTACTCCACTGTCAGATTCAAGACAGCTTCAAGACAATGACGAGCACCAAATAATCTTAAATACCCCGTATGGATAGAGTAAAGGGAGAGAGAAAGATAAATAAAAAGGAAGTAGGTATTACCGAGAGTTCGCTCACCTGCGAGCCTGAGCGCGCTCATGCGTGTGAACTCAGGCTCCTGCAGCCACTTCCACATCCGGCGGAAGGTCTCCCGGCCGGACTTGAGCTTGGACCAGGGCTTGGGATTCCGGAGCAGGTCTGACAGTGTTCCCTGGGACCGACACAACACCCTCTGGGCGAAGATAGCCTGGGGGATGGAGTAACGCTTCAGCTCTGTGGTGATCCTCTGCGCTACTTCTTTGGTGTTTACTTCTTCCATTTGACCCGACGAATTGCCGTCGGTACCGCCACCACCACCACCAACCCCCTGGACTTGAACCCCGGGCCCTGAGGCGTGGCTCTGGGTGTTGTTGTCCCGGGGGTTCCCGTGGCCCAGGACGTGCCCCGAGGCTCCGAGGTGGGCATGGGGGTGGTGGTGATGGAGGCCGTTTATATGGAGCATGTTCCCCGAGGAGGTGAGGTGCTGGTCGGCGTGTCTGGCCAGCATGGTGGGGTGATGAGCCTCGAACCCACCGGGAGTCAACTGCATCTTCTCCCCCGGCATGGAGGCTGAGACCCCGGGGTGGGCATAGGGAGGCAGGCCGGCCTGGGAGCTGTGTAGGCCGGCCAGGCCAGAGCCAGACAGTGGGGAGAGGCTCTGTCCCATCCCAGGGGCGTCTTTGTGGTGGTATGGGGAGTAGAGGTTGTTGATTGGCGCCAGCCCCCTTTCGTCCCTCATAAACGTAAAGCTGCCGGTGACATTACCAGGGAGTCGCTGATGATGATTATGAGGATGATGAGGATGGTGGTGGTGTGGATGATGATGATGATGGCGATGATGAGAGAACTTGTCTGCAACAGTGGAGATGGGGGGTAGGGGAGGCTGGAGAGGTGTGAGGGTGGTGTAGGTGCTTGCGCTCATTCCAGGGGGGGTCTCACACATACTCATGGCGGGGTGCAGGTGATGACCGGGGTGCCCAGTGTTGTGTCCGTGGTGGGAGTGGTATTCTCCCCCGTCTAACAGGCTCGTCATGCCCATGGAGCGGTGCGCCAGCCCTCGGCCCCCACCCGGGCGGGGGTGTGGGCTGTGGCCGACTAGCAGCTCTCCTGGACCGGCCACAGACTCATGGTTTAGGTCGCCGAGGCTCTCCATGGACAGTTGCGCGTTCATAATGCTTGGCGACCATCTATGTGACCTGGGAGATGGATGGATGTCCACAGAACAGTCCAGAGTCCTCACGGCGGGAAAGTTCCCTCCCAGTCTGGTGGTTTGTTCTGTCTCCTGAATCCTGGTTGATGGACGTTTTTTGTATCCTTTTTATGGCTGGTGTTTTCTTCCTCTTGTCTTTGTTGATTATTTTCTTTCCTCCGATTATATATTTTTATTTCCCTTTTTAGACTCGTTTTATTGATACTACATTTTCTTTTTTGCTTCCTCTTGGTTGTGTCTCGAGCCCCCCCGCCTGTCCTTGCGCTCCGGTCGGGTCCTGCGCCATCTCTCTCTCCGTGGCTTTTCTCGTGCTGCTCGGTTTCTCCACACCTCTGTTTCACGGTTGCCGATCCCGAACATACACACATGCGCACGGGCGACCTTCCATCCCCTCCCACCACACACACACACACACACACACACACACACACACACACACACACACTGCGCTGACGTCAGTTATTAAGGAAGTTACAACAGAGGTATAAAGATACCTGCTGGTTATAAACCCACCCCCCCTCACACACCCATTGGAATTAAATAATTACATCACAAATTAATTAATATTATTTACCAGGTTATAATTTACTCGTTCAATGGAGCCTATTGAGCCTATTGTATTTCAACACAAATAAAAACCTATTGATCCAATATCGTTCTGGAGCCTCCTTAACATGTCATGCAGAACAAATGAAGTGAACTTCCGGGTTCATTCTCCACTCATCAATGAGGTGCGCGCGCGTGTGCGTGTGTGATTAGACCATGACAGTGTGCATGCAGTATTCAAAACCTTATATTCACACACGTGTCCTTCATAATCACCACCTATCTTGAACAAAATGTCATCATGCTGTTGCTCTATTTTTATATAATAAAGCTAAAATGGGATCCCAACAAAGTCCCCTAATAGAGGATTATTGTAGCAATCTTTCAACTCCAGTCCGAATGAAAACTATTCCATATGTCGGTTTGAAGTAACAAATGAAGCTGTACTTCTCTCTCTTTAGAAATAAAAAGATGAACAGATGTGTCTATTGTTAAACCACTAAGATTAACGAACCGGCCGGCGTGCATGGGAGTGTGTGGGTGTGTGTAGGCTAAGTGTGTCCACGCGTGCCCCTATCGATACGCGGAGTGTGTGTGTGTGTGTGTATGAACTTGATCACAGTGAAGAAAAGTATTAATTCATGAATAAGCCTATGATTACGTCAACATTACATCTCTCATGATAATAATACGTACTAATGTTAGTAATTAATTGAGAAAAAATTTAATGACAAATATGTTTTATTGCGTCATTTTATTTCCTTCACACATTGAGTAGGCCTACATCATTACAATACAATTTCAATACAATTTCAAACATTGTAAATTTCCTAAATTGGCTGCTGGGGGGGGGGCTCGAGGCGTCCTTTACACGCGGTCAGGCAGGCGACAGCTTGCTGCGGCCAGAGCCCAGCCCGAGCCACATGTCAAAGGTGACGCTTCAAGACCCCTCATGTTAACAGCTGCTCGTACAGATTAACTTCACACACACACACACACACACACACACACACACACACACACACACACACACACACACACACACACACACACACACACACACACACACACACACACACCGCGGCATCTGTCAGGGTCAAGAACAACAGGACACCGTTCAGTTGAACAAGTTAAAGAAGAGAAACGTAAAAGTTAAATGGTCTCTAATAGGAAGTCAACGTCAGTGGCGTGTGGGGACTTGACGTTTGCCCAGAAACAAAGACACTTAATGAACAACGAGATGCTTTCCAACGGTATGGATATAATAAAGGACTGGGCAGAGATTCGACATAGGCCTATTGATAACTTACAAACAAAACGTGCAGCCTAGGCCTAATAACAAAATAGTCAATGTCAACAAGGTAAATAAAATGTGTTAACATTTAAAAAGTAATACATTTAAAATTAAATATGTTATCAATTTGCTAAATTAATTGACATAACATTCGTGAGGCAAATAATAATCAATCATCACGAATAACAGATTGCTCCTATCAGACAAACTGACAAAAATATTATAACCTATATCAGGCCAAATAAGAAGAGAAAGATTCATGTTTCAGCAGCCACATCTGCACACATTCTCATGCTGATCGATATTTTTCCCTCCAGCAACATGCAAAAGGGCGGTGTGCGCGTGTATGTGTTTGAGTGTCATAGTGTTGTGGCCTATTCACGCGTCAAAGCCGCAGTGTGTGTCGTGTCCCTGTAGAGAATGGTCTGTGGTTATTATAGCAAGTATTTGATGAATGTAGAAAGAGAGAGAGAGAGAAATATATACATAACCTATTCACATAAACACTGCTTTTCATAAAACGTGTGTCAACTAACTAAGAAGTCAACTGACATACAAAACCTTTCAGCTCAAAAGAAAACCCCATCCCTCACCGTAACTGCAGCAACATACAGTAGATAGGCTATGACGTCTGGCCGTTTTAATTATGGCCATGTAGCTTACAAATGACTGTCCCGCAACAACGTCGTTGAAAACATATTGTCATATTGTAAACGATAGGCCTATACCACAGATCTGCAGCAGCCACCTCCACAATAGCATGTATCGTAATATTCAATAGAACATCACGATGCTCTTGCCTTGGTTACCAGTCATTCCTACGTAGTTGAATAGTCAGAAGCATAGCATTTATTTAGATCAAATAAAAACATGGCTCTGTTCAGAAGGTAAAAGTCAGTCAGGTAAATTAACCCAAAGCACCAGCATTATTAGAGCAAAACGGAAACATCCTCACCCGGTTGGCCAGGCTGCACCGTGGAGACTAATTATCCACAGACTGCTTTTGTATTCTGTTGACTCTGGGTCATATTCACAGTCATATATATCCTACAGTCAGCATTAGGTTATAGTGTTGAATCCAATAACCAATGTTGCATATACAATTATTAATAGAGTAGGCCTATGCCTCTCCTCTCCTCTCTCTATGTGAATGATGACGAGGATGGTAACAGAGTATGTTTATGGAGCAAAGGTTAGGCCTACTACAAATATCCTAACCCGAATAGTGACTATTTGGTTGTAGCCTTCACTGCACAGCGTCCAACATTCCATGGTTTTACGGTGGCCGTTACTAAAGTGCAGCATAACATTATTATCGTTCATTTCATATGCTGTGGTTTATAGTGGAGACAGAGGCACGTGGATCGATCATCTCAGCTCTACAGATAGTGACATACTACTACAGAGATGGGTTATTAACGCTCATAACGACACTATTAGAATTCCCAAACCAGATTTGGCAAAAGCGACCGTGTAGACACTATATTTCTAGACAAGACTAATATAATCGAAATCCATACTTACAGTGGCCTGAATTGAATTAAGCGTGGTCAATATGCCTGTTCACATGATTATATGTAGGCCGGCACAATTAATATCTACCTATTTCTTATGGCTAAATATTGTGCATAGACTATGCTAACCAATTCAATAATATTTGATTTCAGACCGAGGTTTTAAATTCGTATAGGATATTAATAGCCTGATACCAAACGTTTTATTGATTGCTAAAGGCTATATAGGAACTCAAAATAAAATTAGAATCTTAGGCGCTGTTTTTTTTCAATATTTTTATGTAGGGTAGTCTTACTTCCTCGAATAAAAAACAGTTTACTATTCGTTTAATTTAAAGTTCAAATAGTTGAATGGTCAATCTGCAAACAGGTCTCGAATCAGCAACCTCATGGAGTAAGACTATGGCATTCTTCAGTAAACTTCAAGAACTCGCAAGAACGAATTCACTTTACTGACACTTTAAAAGGAATGCATGTATTCTAATAAAAACCCTTTCTTTAGGCCTACTTCTTGTAGAACAATGAGCTATATGCCTATACCTTTATACTTTTACACCTCATTTGTTTTATAAAAAACGAAAGCATTTAAAAGGATGCTCTTTCTGAGCAGTAGGCTACACACAACAGGACATTCGTCTGAGCGGCACGGTAACTAACACAACCTTCATTTATTATAATTCTTGGGATTTATGGTATTAAATATATAGCATTTGTAATCATTTATATCCCTGGCCAACTGGCATAAATCTGTAGTGTAATGATATGCTGCAGTCGACTCCATTGTAAGAAATGCAGTGATTGACTTCGAACGAAAATAAACTGTCCAAATTATTTTTCAATAGCCTATTGGTAATTAGGCCTACACTATAACATATTCCCCTGTAGCCTTATCATAAGGTAATCGTCTTAATTCTCCCCATGTCCTAGATTCTTATATCAATTGATATGCATTTAAAGCATTAGAGCCTTACACAAGTTGTTAAAAGTTGTCTCTAAGTGGTTATAATGACCATACGTCATCTGATGGTTGCTGTAATGTTCGTACGGGCACATTAAACATATTTATTTGAGGAGCGAGAGCTGCAAATATTGAGAGCAGATTAGTGACGGCACTAGGGTCACTATCTGAAATGTTTGGATTTGATTGCTTGTATCTACGGCCCTGTTGAAACGACGTTAGATTATTCCGGGTCATTTGGTTTTCGAGATCATGGGAGATTCTCGTGTCTTCGCCTCGGAATTAATTGTCCTATAATATTCATAGCATATTGTAATAAAGCAGGCTAGGCCTAGGCTATAACGACTGATGGAGGGAACACATGTTTATGGATAAAGAGTGACATGCAGGCCAGGCGTATATCCAACTGTCTCAACGTCTGAATATTCTTCAATCAAAACATCTTTGTTAAGAATTGCAGACAGGTTGTCTTAACAATGTCACGGTGTGGTGGAAATCATTATCATCACCATCATCATCTTATCCACGAGAAAACACTGATTAGGTTGTCTCGCTGTCAACACATTTTTCTGCAACACCAAATGATACCATTGTAATATATATTATATTTAAATGAAATAGAAAAGATAGAATAGACTAAATAAGGAGCAGGGTGGTTTACCTTCAAGAGATGAATGAGACATTTCATTAGGTGGTAGGCCAATATTTCTCCATCTGAAATGGTTTCGAATCATTCAGGTGGTATAGCCTACTATGTTATTGCATTAATGTCTGGCAAAACAAAACACTTTAGGAAAAAGGGTTTTGGGTGAGATTTTTTGTCATTTTCAGGGAGCGCTGAATATACCCAGGATAAATTGAACTATACAAAGCAGCAGGAACAACAAAAACACACCATTTGACGTTTGGAGACGAAATTTGACATTTGGAGAATGTGGACGAACGTCTAATTCTGCAGTGAGACTGTGATAACTTGTTGCAGCACCAGACCTTTCGTCAATAAACGTATTTAAAAATAAATATTATTTCGTGTAAAAGTTGGCTTTTGCAATGGTCTTCTAAAACCCCAGTCAATAGACTACATTTACATTACAAAAAATGAAGAAGATAGTTGGATAATTTGTGGTACGCAGTAAAAGTGCGCGTGTGTGTAAGGGTAGGGCCAAAGGCACTGAGCAGAACATCTGCAATGTGTGCTCGCCTGTTGCGATGGCAACTACAGTTACTACAGTTACTAGAGTTAAAATATCAATTTATATAAATCTAGTTTACATTTGTAACACAATCCTTCATATTAATGTTGGGTTAAAATGTGTTGTCATTGAAGTCTAATGCCCCTAGCTCTTTTAACCCAGAATGTAGATATCAACTGGTGGATGAGTGCCAAACCTAACAACAAACTGGTAATAACATAATGAAATAGGTCCAAACAGACTATGACTAAACAATGTCTGACACACACACACACACACACACACACACACCTGGCTGTCATCTCCTACCACAACATGAATCTGATGCCCTCATGCATCTTTTACGAGCCTCCCAGTTTACACACATTTTCCTGTCAAACCCCCCAGATACACACCACATCTGAACACATCCCAGATACACATGCCATCAGAACACACCACAGTGTTGCAGCAGAATACACCCCATCTGAACACACCCCAGATACACACCCCATCAGAACACACCACATCTGAACACACACATAGACACACAGCGGACATGATTCCTACATGTCAGAAAGGCATGTCTATTCTAGACAGTATATTTCTATAGCTGAACGTTCCACGCTGAGCCCAACTGAACATGACACACAGGTATGATGAACACTGTAGCTCCACATCGGTTTAATGGCTAGTCATTCAACAAGAGTTGGAGTGTCTCGCTCTCTCCCGTGTTGCGTCAGGCTCCGGTGCAGGCAGGTCAAGCTGCCCTCGTGCGTCCTGTAGAAACAGCACAGGGCGTGCCTCCATTTCAACCTCAAACTCTCCGGTTCCTCGGCGGAATAAAACCTGCCGTTTCGCTCTGCCTGTCAGTCCGTCCCGTGTGCTCCTCGTGCGGTTCCCCCCTGTCTCTGCCCGTGCTTTTAATGCTCCTCGCGCATTTGACTAGCAGCCCGGTTATGGATCGGCCCGGGCAGAGGGGGAATCAGTATGCAGTATGCAAATTACTTCAGTTTCAATCGAAAGGTTCGATCCGTGGTGGAGGGCACGTGGAAGTGGGGGTCGGTCAGCCCTCAGCACGTGAGCCTCATCTCAGCTGGACCCTGAAATATTTTATTTGAATGATCCGCAGTTTTATCCAAAACATGATTTATTATTGGTGACGTTAGAAATAGATTGCGAACCAAACATTTGCAACACAAGGGTATTTAAAGAGAGATCCAGTGTAGGTTGATCTGGATCCTTGTCATGATCTATATCCATGCTATTGTGAAGGACAAGGTTATGGTACATTCGTAGCCTATCAACAAATCTTCCTTATATAATTAACATTCAAACAATGAAGGGGCATTCAGGCCCAGGCCTATAGGGGGTTTCTTATAAATATAACCAGTCATAGAAAGCAATTGACCTTTGCTGAAATGGGCTCAGACAATTCTAACGGATTTATAAAAGTAGAAGGCCTATAATCTATAGTGCAATTTCTAACATATCAGAGAATACAAAACCCTTCACATATTTTTTTTTAACGAAGAAACATACAAATTGTACAGAAACAACACAGATAAATAAATTATAGATACAGTAGCCTATATTATACTGAGGGCCTATAAATCATATATTTTATATGAACACGTTTTGTTTTATTCTTGCTGTCTTGAAGAACATGATATATGTAATGCTGTTGATATCAATGTGTTTTAAAAGTGAGAAGCAGATAGAGATTTTATTAGATCATGTTTCAAAACATCTGAATATTAGTCAGCTAATATGACAACAACCTAGTTGTGGTTGATTGACAGGAGAGGAAAAGAGGAGAGAAGAGAAGAGAGAAGAGGGGAGAGAAGACAGAAGAGGGGGAGAGAAGAGGAGGATAATAGAGAAGGAGAGAAGACAGAAGAGGGGAAGAGAAGGAGAGAAGAGAAGGAGATAAGACAGAAGAGGGGAAGAGAAGAGAATAAGAGAAGAGGGGAAGAGAAGACAGAAGAGGGGGAGAGAAGAGAAGGAGAGAAGACGGAAGAGGGGGAGAGAAGAGAGGAGAGGTGAGGGTATGGAGGAGAACAGATGAAAGTAGAGAAGAGGAAATGATAGAGGAGAAGGGTAGAGGAAAGGAAGGGAGGAGAAGAGAGGAGGATAGGAGAGAGAGAAAATAAGAGTTGAGTGTGTGTGTTGACTGGTAGGGCTGGTGTATGGGACACATGGGACAGACCCCATCTGTCTGGGTTAGGGTTTGGCCAGCTGAGAGGGTGAGGGGTCAGGGTTAGAGGTCGGGCTCAGGGGTTAGAGACCTCTGGACAATATTATTAACAGTCATATTCAATCAAAACAGGCAGGCGGTTTTCCTGGTCCAGTAATGATATCAGTAGGTGAACACGTTTTGCAACATGGGGCCATCTGATTTGTATTATTCAATATGAGAGAGTGTGTTGTGCACGTACAGGTGTGGGTGTGTGTTTATGCATGTTTAGATGTGTGTGTAGATAAAAGTGTGTGTGTGTGTGTGTGGCTGTGTGTAAGTGTGTGTGCCGATACAGGGGGTCAGTACGTGCAGGTAGGGGGAACAGGGATTAGTAGGAAGAGGTTTTAGCGAGGACAACGCTAGTGTCTGTTAACAGGGGATTACAATGGTGACACCTATCTGCTTTTACAGGATTACCTGACACACACACACACACACACACACACACACACACACACACACACACACACACACACACACACACACACACACACACACACACACACACACACACACACACACACACACACACACACACACGTTAATGTTTTAATACCTGGAGTGGCAGGTGGGTATGTGTGTTTGTATGTGTCGATTTAATATAATATGTGGAATGGTTCCATAAAGCCAGTGATTAGTAATTGCAACAGATAACACCTTTTTAATGTGCAGCCACGCTGTGGCCATTGCTGTCATAGATTACAGCTGTGTGTGTTTGTGTGTCTAGAGGGGGTGGTGTAGGAAGTAGATCTGTATGTGCATTCTGAAGAGGTTCAACCATGTTTACATAGCGCACACGCACAAACACCACACTTGAGTATGTAGTGGTAAATCTAATTCAGGTGAGAGAGAGCGAGAGAGAGAGAGAGTGAGATAAGGAAATGGGGATGAAGAAAGGGAGAGAGAGAGAGAGAGAAAGAGAGGGAGAGGCAGGGAGGAAGAGGGATGGAGAGACTGAGAATGACAGGGAGAAAGAGAGAGAGACAGAGGGAGGTAAGGAAATGGGGATGAAGAAAGGGAGAGAGAGACTGAGTATGTAGTGGTAAATCTAATTCAGGTGAGAGAGAGAGAGCGAGAGAGAGAGAGAGAGAGATAAGGAAATGGGGATGAAGAAAGGGAGAGAGAGACTGAGTATGTAGTGGTAAATCTAATTCAGGTGAGAGAGAGAGAGCGAGAGAGAGAGAGATAAGGAAATGGGGATGAAGAAAGGGAGAGAGAGACTGAGAATGACAGGGAGAAAGAGAGAGAGCGAGAGAGGTAAGGAAATGGGGATGAAGAAAGGGAGAGAGCGAGAGAGAGAGATAAGGAAATGGGGATGAAGAAAGGGAGAGAGAGAGAGAGAGATAAGGAAATGGGGATGAAGAAAGGGAGAGAGAGAGAGAGAGAGGTAAGGAAATGGGGATGAAGAAAGGGAGAGAGAGACAGAGGGAGGTAAGGAAATGGGGATGAAGAAAGGGAGAGAGAGACTGAGTATTGGTCAGGATGAATAATAGAGGCTACAGTAATCACATCACAGAGAGGAGAGGATAAGTGTCTGTCTCACTCCCAGAAAACAGACCCTCTTTCTCCCTACCCGTCCCTCCATCCCATCTATCCCTCCACCTCTAACCAGCTCTCCCTCCCTCTTTCTCAGTCCCTCCTCCCTTTCTCCCTACTCATCCCTCCATCCCATCTATCCCTCTACCTCTAACCAGCTCTCCCTCCCTCTTTCTCAGTCCCTCCTCCCTTTCTCCCTACCCGTCCCTCCATCCCATCTATCCCTCCACCTCTAACCAGCTCTCCCTCCCTCTTTCTCAGTCCCTCCTCCCTTTCTCCCTACCCGTCCCTCCATCCCATCTATCCCTCCACCTCTAACCAGCTCTCCCTCCCGCTTTCTCAGTCCCTCCTCCCTTTCTCCCTACCCCTCCCCCATCCCATCTATCCCTCCACCGCTAACCAGCTCTCCCTCCCTCTGTCCCTCCTCCCTTTCTCCCTACCCGTCCCTCCATCCCATCTATCCCTCCACCTCTAACCAGCTCTCCCTCCCTCTCTCTGTCCCTCCTCCCTCCCTCCATCCCATCTATCCCTCCACCTCTAACCAGCTCTCCCTCCCTCTCTCTGTCCCTCCTCCCTACCCCTCCCTCCCTCCATCCCATCTATCCCTCCACCTCTAACCAGCTCTCCCTCCCTCTCTCTCAGTCCCTCCCTCCACACTGGGAGGGATAAAGGGAGGAGGCAGAGGCTGCTGATCTGACTTCTGGACAGCGCTAAAGGACCCGAAGCTTCTGCACATGTGCAGGATTCTCTACTTGACCTGTGGTCTCTGCTCTACTCATAGAGAACCTCCCTTCACATTTCTCACTGTCAGTCATGAATGATAATTCTTCAACTTTTACTGGAGAAAAGCCCATGCAGCCTCTGCATACCAACCGTTTGACCTCAGTGTAACGTTCGTCGTCTTCCTCTGATGAGGAGTAAGAGAGGTCGGACCAATTTGCAGCGTGGTAAGTGTCCATTTTAATAAGACAAACTGAACACTACAAAAATAACAAAGTGAAACAAACTAAACAGTCCCGTGTGGTAAAAAAAACACTTACACGGAAAATAATCACCCACAACTCAAAAGTGAAACCAGGCTACCTAAATATGGTTCTTAATCAGGGACAACGATAAACAGCTGCCTCTGATTGAGAACCATACCAGGCCAAACACAGAAATCCCAAAACATAGAAAAGGGAACATAGACAACCCACCCAACTCACGCCCTGACCATACTAAAACAAAGACATAATAAAACAACTAAGGTCAGAACGTGACAATCAGTTTCATGGGGATACGCATTCAGATTTTCTTGAGTTATAAAGTGTTGTTTCGAAGTAGCCTACAGTGTTGTTTTGACCAACATTATCGATGACTTCTTCGTCCTCAATTTGGGGAAACAGGAGCCTCAAAAATGTCTGTGTACAGTTGCAGGGGGTCCGTTTGAATTGAGAAAATGCTCTGTTATGAAAATATATATTTTTGCTCCATTAAGCAATCCAACAAATGTGGGCCGCCATCGTGTCTATTTAAAATCTTCTCACTCATTGACTGAGACAGGTCTCTGTCATTATGACATACTTTGTGGTGGACACCCACCTGTGTAGATCAATGAAAGAAGACGTGAAATAGACAAGATGTCTGCAAAAATCTTTGGGTAAATCACATTACCTGGTGTAACAATCTGTAGCTACGATTCTTTGCACTTGTGTCTCTACACCTGAGACACACTTGGACACACTGACTTGTACTACACTGTTCATAAAAAAATATTGTATGTTACTTTTACCATATAAAACTGTTGTTGAATACCCAGTTCTCTTGAGTTAGTATTAAATAGTGTACACACCTGTATTTTATATATCCAAAGAATGTTGGTTTATTTGTCAATCTGAATGTCTAGCATCTGTGTGATGCTACAGAGTACAGCTTATATAAATATCTTCTGTGAATCAATAAGATTGAAGATTGATATAAAATATCCATATTTATTTTATGGTGGTTCTACATCAGATCTCTCCAACCCTGTTCCTGGAGAGCTACTGTCCTATAGGTTTTTACTCCAACCCTAATCTAGCACACCTGATTCTAATAATTAGCTGGTTGATAAACTGAACCAGGTTAGTTACAACTGGGGTTGGAGCAAAAACCTATTGGAGGGTGGCTCTCCAGGAACATGGTTGGAGACTCCTGTTCTACAGGCCACAGTTTCCCAAACTCTGTCCTGGGGACCCCAAGGGGTGCACCTTTAGTTTTGTTGTCCTAACACTACACAGCTGATTCAAATAATCAACTAATCATCAAGCTTGGATTTACTTGAATCATCTGTGTAGTGCCAGGGCAAAAAACAAAACTTGCACCCCTTGAGTCTGGGAAATGCTGTGAAATGCTCAGCCATACTAAATGCATTTACACAGGCATACCAATTCTGATATTTTTTCCGCTAATTGGTCTTAATCATGTCAGATCTTTTTCAGAACTGATCTGATTGGTCAAAAGACCAATTAGTGAGAAAAACAATTCTGAATTGGGTTGCCTGTGTAAACGCAGCCATAGTCCTTTATCTGGCTTCGGTACACTGGCAATGGTGGGCTGGGGAAGCTGAGACCCTTTGTGCTTATGGCGATGGTCCTGTCTGCAGTGAACGGCCAGCTAGATAAGACTCTGCTGAAAGTGGTGTAGGGCTTCTTAACCACCAACTGTTTGGTCCTCTTGCAGAAGATTTGCTGGTACTGCGCGTCTCCTGGAAAGACATGGTTATGGTCTTAGCATTTAACACTTTTTGTGGAAGGGATGTAGGGTAACATCTTTGTTGGTAAAGGTATTTACCGAATGGGACCGGCTAGCCTATTGTTTAGGGACAATGAGGGTACGTTGGGAGCTGCTTTTAAGACGAAAGATCAGTCAACAAAGTGAATGGGCTGGGGGCTAAAGAAGGTGTGAAAAGTCTTAAGAAGGCAATTCTTACACAGTATGAATTGTTGTGTATGGGAGATTGAGGAGAAATGGCAGGCAAATCGCTCTCATAAACCACAATACATTTACTGTTTAAACACAACCCTGCACAACCAAAAACCCTTCCTCATCTCAAAGTTCTTTCTGTTCTTTCCCCAGCCCATTGGCTTTGACAGATTACTCTTGTCAATAGTAGCCCTTTGCAGGGGAATGTTATAGACATATCTTTGCATTGTGATTTGAGAATCTAGAGAGGTGGTTGTGTCATTACTGTTGTAGGCTTCTTTTTATATATTTATATATTTCAGTGTCCCTCAATCTTGTGCTGCATAACCTCAAGGTATGTCCCCGCACTCATGCTTGTGTACCCAAAATGCCCCCGTCTTGAGGTATTTGTCAGCAGGGCATTGTGGAAGGACTCCAGATAACCCGAGTTTAACAGAAATAAAAGGTCAAAGAGAAGAGGGTAGACTAAATTGATGACATGGTCTGGAAGGTACTCAGGCTACCTCTAACTGTCACACCCTGATCTGTTTCACCTGTCTTTGTGATTGTCTCCACCCACCTCCAGGTGTCACCTGTTTCCCCCATTAGTCCCTGGGTATTGATTCCGGTGTTCCCTGTTTATCTGTTGCCAGTTTGTCTTGTCAAGTCAACCAGCGTGTTTTTCTGTGCTCTCTCTTTTGCTAGTCCTCCCAGTTTTGACCCTTGCCTGCCTTGACTCTGGTCCCTCCTACCTGACCATACTGCCTGCCCTGACCTCGCGCCTGCCTGCCACTCTGTACCTCCTACCTGACCATACTGCCCACCCTGACCTCGCGCCTGCCTGCCACTCTGTACCTCCTGACCATACTGCCCACCCTGACCTCGTGCCTGCCTGCCACTCTGTACCTCCTGACCATGCTGCCCACCCTGACCTCGCGCCTGCCTTGACTCTGATCCCTCCTACCTGACCATACTGCCTGCCCTGACCTCGCGCCTGCCTGCCACTCTGTACCTCCTACCTGACCATACTGCCTGCCCTGACCTCGCGCCTGCCTGCCACTCTGTACCTCCTACCTGACCATTCTGCCTGCCCTGACCTCACGCCTGCCTGCCTCTCTGTACCTCCTACCTGACCTTACTGCCTGCCCTGACCCCGCGCCTGCCTTGACTCTGATCCCTCCTACCTGACCATACTGCCTGCCTTGACCTCGCGCCTGCCTTGACTCTGATCCCTCCTACCTGACCATACTGCCTGCCCTGACCTCGCGCCTGCCTTGACTCTGATCCCTCCTACCTGACCATACTGCCTGTCCTGACCTCGCGCCTGCCTTGACTCTGATCCCTCCTACCTGACCATACTGCCCAGCCTGACCTCGCGCCTGCCTTGACTCTGATCCCTCCTACCTGACCATACTGCCTGCCCTGACCTCGCGCCTGCCTTGACTCTGATCCCTCCTACCTGACCATACTGCCTGTCCTGACCTCGCGCCTGCCTTGACTCTGATCCCTCCTACCTGACCATACTGCCTGCCCTGACCTCGCGCCTGCCTGCCACTCTGTACCTCCTGGACTCTGACCTTGTTTAAGATCTTTTGCCTGTCCATGACCATTCTCTTACATGCCCCTTGGATTATAATAAATATCAGCGACTCAAACCATCTGCCTCCCGTGTCTGCATCTGGGTCTCACCCTGTGCCCTTATACCATCCACCTGTAACCCCATAACACAAACCATATAAATACTATCCACCTGTAACCCCATAACACAAACCATATAAACACTAACCCTTATACTATCCACCTGTAACCCCATAACACAAACCATATAAACACTACCCAATTCATTTTATACCATACAGTACTTACTGTAAATTGAACTACCTTAGCTGTTAGCTTGTAAATATTTTGGCCAACTTAACTTCACCTTGTGCAGCGTTGTGGGTTGGAAGTCCATGTTGGAATCAGATTCTGTACCACCTACAACAACATACACACAATACACTACACTATTTAACCACCCTACTAATAGCGTTGATTAGACTGGCTAGCTAAGCACACCTAACATGGACATTTCAATATTTTCGTCTTGCTGTTAGCTAACTAGAGTCACTAAATTGGAAGCAAGATTGCTAGCCAGCCGAGACTGGCTGAGAACCAACTAACCAACCAACCATAGACGATATATACACATTCATCATTGTTACCAACACACAAACATAGAGTGACTTATCGACAATTCTACTTTAAGTAACTGAGTGTTTTCCAGACAAGGGTGGAATACATGGTTGCCAAATTGAGACTCTTATTTGGTAACATTAGCTAGTTTACGTTAGCTAACGTCAGTCAAAGATAGAACAAGCATGTTTACTCTGCTGAAGGTAGCTAGCAGTGACTACCAGGGCATAGGTGAAATTGATTGATAGTGTATATACCAAAAGGTAGCTGATGGCTTTTCAGGCCTGTAACGTTAGCTAGCTAACTTACCCAGCTAGGCTAGCATTTTCACGCTTGTTTGTAATTAGCACAGAACACCTCATGAACATGGTGACAAACATTATTGAAAATGTAATGTTTTCAAAAACATCTTGCCTAGATTAGTTCTGAGGTCACTGTGTTTTGGTCGTTCGAAGTAAACATTGCCATTATTCAAGTTTGTGGGCACGCCCCCTCTACCTAGCAGGCGGTATCAGACTTTGTGGGCACGCCCCCCTCTACCTAGCAGGCGGTATCAGACTTTGTGGTTCACTATGAGCAGACAAATACACAGGGAGTCAACACTTCCCTATTCTACCAGTGAAATTAAAATGTGCTAGTTCTAGCTTGCGGTTTGGATAATTGCGATGTTTATGATAAAAACGTAGTGTTGTTAATATAGTAACGACTATATGCCGTGGGAAAGCCAGGGTGAAATTCCCCTTTAACAAACTGTAGCATAGCCTACCTGTGTTTTATCTCAATCAAAGCACAAATTTCAGGCAGATCCCTCAAGAGTGACTTCTAAATTGGATGTCTATCCATGTCCTGTGGACATCTGGAAATGACATGAATACCGGCCACTAGGGGCAACACTGAGAGCTATTACCATAAAGTAGACTTGGATTTTGCTAGGGCGTTGTGGACGGGGTGATGGATGGGCGTAATGTCTTGACATTCCAAGTGGTGGACACACTTGGGGGGTTTTAACCATATCCCAAACCTTAACAATTAACCTTTGAAATTTGACGTTGGGAGCAACTTCGAAATTTGAAGTTAGGAGAAATGTAGATAAATGTCGTATTTTGCAGTGAGACTGTGAGGGTGGGGTTTTGGCCACATGAGAGAAAAATGTTACCATTTGCACAATTATCCTAAAAAAGAAATGAAGGTGTTGTTTTTGATGTACAGTAACATTACACTATGCTATTATATTGGGTTCTGTTATGTAGAAAACTACCATTATGTGATCTTGTAGACATTGAATCACTTTCGATCTAACTTGATTAAAGGAACACCATTCGCCAGAGTCTCCTGTTCTCTACGAGTAGATCAGAGACCGTGCGTAAAGTAGAGAATCCCGCATATGCAAAGAAGCTTCGGGACCTTTAGCTTTTGGGAAGAGGGGTCCAGAAAAGTTGGATCTGCAGGCACTCAGAAAAAAACATGTTCAGCAAACATAAAATATGAAGGCAACCAGTTGCAATATACTGTAATTTCTAGTTTGCTGAACCAGCAAACATTCTCAAGTTGATTTGTACGTTTCCTCAATTAGAATTTTAGGGTGAGTGGGCATCAAGGATCTTCTGTTATAACTTTATTGCAAACCTGAACCCTTAGCTTAACCAGTCGAAATGAATGCCGAAACTTAACCGTCAAAATGTTACGTTTATCCACCCCCCCACCCCCCAGCGGACAAATGTTGAATACGGAAGTCAGACCGTGACACCTTGTTGAACTAGAAATCCTATTGCAGTTGGTTGCCTTGATATTTTTAAGTATAATCACCTTCAAAGCTTGTCAACTCGTAAATACTGTGTAATACTGAGTAATACTAAGTAAATAGTGTGTAAATAGTGTGTACGCTGATTAAGCAATTGGGTAATTTGGCTTTTTTTACAGTGCAACCATCTCTCCCTCCCTCCCTCTAACCATCTCTCATCTCTCCCTCTCTCCCTCTAACCATCTCTCCCTCCCTCCCTCCCTCCCTCCCTCCCTCCCTCCCTCCCTCCCTCCCTCCCTCCCTCCCTCCCTCCCTCCCTCCCTCCCTCCCTCCCTCCCTCCCTCCCTCCCTCCCTCCCTCCCTCCCTCCCTCCCTCCCTCCCTCCCTCCCTCCCTCCCTCCCTCCCTCTAACCATCTCTCCTTCTCTCTCTCCATCTCTCTATCCCTTCCTCCAACATCTCTCTTTCAGTCGATCGCTCTCTCTGTCCCTCCATCCATCCCTCTCGGGGAGGAGAAGAATAGCATAGTTTCTCTGCAGTCCAGTATTTGTTGACCTGAAGCCTTGTTAATGTCTAGGCTTTAGCTCAGTGGGCTAACACGGTAATGGGTATTGAGTGACAGATATGATCAAACATAGACGAGCAGCAGCGAACTCCACCTGCTCTAGTTTAATAGAAAGGCCAAGATCAAACTGATGAAATCACAATGAAATCACACATCAAATTACAGGGCTACACTGAAACTTGAAGATAGGGGCGTGTGTGCCTGTGTGTGTGTGAGAGTGTGTGGATGTGTGTGGAGTGTGTGTGTGTTGAATTTGTGTGTGGTGTGTGCTTATGGTATGTGTGTGTGTGTCTGAGGGGTGATCTTTGAGATGGAAATGTCCATCTGGCCGGCCGTCTGCTGCCTGACCTATGAGCTCAAGGTCAACAGCCAGGTCTCCAACCGTTGACCAACACAAACAAACACACACACACACACACACACACACACACACACACACACACACACACACACACACACACACACACACACACACACACACACACACACACACACACACACACACACACACACACACACACACACACACACACACACACACACACACACGCATGCACGCACACTAACTATTAATGAACTAACTAAGTAATGTATAGATTCATTCATACTTCAACTTAACCAGACCCATAACCTCAATCGATTACTATGTAACACGTGTGTATATGTATGTGTGTGTGTATGCTTGTGCGTGCATCCATTTGTTTGTGTGTTCGTACAACTGTGTGTGTGTGTGTGTGTGTGTCTCTCTCTCCCTCTGTGTGTGCTTGTGTGTGTCAGAAAGAGAGTCTTAGGGAAATGATTGTTATTGATTTCTGTCCTGTAGAGGGTGAGATGGCACCAGATGGGGCATTTAGCTGAGAGAGGCTCTGAGAGGAAAACATTTCACTTCAAAATGAGTCAGAATCACTACAGACGCTAACTACAGGCCCTCAACACTCACCGACCCTGCCTCCACTCTCCTCCCTCTCTCCTAGCTTCCTCTCTGTCCCCCTCTCTAAGACAAAAATAACTATCCTAAACAACAGTGTACAAGGCATATTGACGAGAGAGACATAAAGCGAGGCATAAAGCAATCCCAGGTGTTGATTGGGAGAGCTAGCTAAGGCAACACCGGGTAAAACATCAACAGCTAATCAGCTAAGACAACAGCAATAGGTTAAATAGCGATGAATGGGCAAAGAGGGTCGGTTAACTACACACAGGGCCTGAGTTGGGGCCGACAGATAAACAAAAAGTAAACTAAATGGAGTACAGTGATTAATGAACAGTCCAGCAGGCATCAGCTACTGTATGTAGCCAAATGATCATAGGGTCCAGTGAACAGCAATACATGGAACAGGGAAGCCGCGGGGAAGTCGTTACTACGCTAGCACGCGGGAGACATGGCGTTTAAAGTTAGCAGGCCGGGGTAAGTAGAAGAGTCTGCTCCGACGTCCGGCAAAGGCCGGTTGAGGCCACAGCGGATGGAGTTAAATCGGCGGACTAGTCGTGGTGGTACGGCGCGGCGCCATGTCGACAAAGTGTCCAGATGGCGAAAGAGGTAATTGTAGTTGTAGTAATTTTGTTTGCTAGCTGGGAGATGCGCCTGGCTCGCGGCTAACTGGTGCTAGCTTCGGGGCAGGGGCGTTAGCCACTATAGCCACTCGGTAGCAGCGTTGATCTGATGCACAGGTCCAGAGCTTACGGCAAGGATCCGGTGGAGTGGTGGATTCTAGCCGTGTTGGGGTAGAGTCCGGGGAAGGCATCGGCCGAGTAGCCGGGTGATCACAGAGTAGGCCAGGAGGTGGGCGTGGCTCAGGGCTAGCTTCGGGGCTGGGTCACTCAGTGGCTACTAGCTAGCTGTGATGATTAGGAGTAATGGTCCAGGGTTTATGGCAGGAATCCGGCGTTGTAGTGGAGAAAACAGTCAGATGCTGGCAAGTATTATCCAGGCTAAAAAAAAACGGCTGGTGTCTGTGCAGAAGGAAAGGCCTTGGTCAGTCAGGTGACCAAGAACCCACAGAGTTCCTCTGTGGAGATGGGAGAACCTTCCAGAAAGACAACCACCTTTGCAGCACTCCACCAATCAGGCCTTTAT
>NC_092172.1:30487051-30509551 GCF_045791955.1 Oncorhynchus clarkii lewisi | reverse complement strand
TTTTGACGTGAGACTGTGAGAGCTAGTTCTTAGTTTTACAGAGGGTAACAAATCCCAAGTAGTCCACCCCTCTCTCCTCCTCTCCTCTCCTCTTTCTCTCCCCCTCTCCCCTCCTCTCCTCTCCCCTCCTCTTTCTCTCCCCCTCTCTCCTCCTCTCCTCTCTCCTCCTCTTTCTCTACCCCTCTCTGCTCCTCTCCCCTCCTCTTTCTCTCCCCCTCTCTCCTCCTCTCCCCTCCTCTTTCTCTCCCCCTCTCTCCTCCTCGCCCCTCCTCTTTCTCTCCCCCCTCTCCTCCTCTCCCCTCCTCTTTCTCTCCCCCTCTCTCCTCCTCGCCCCTCCTCTTTCTCTCCCCCTCTCTCCTCCTCTCCCCTCCTCTTTCTCTCCCCCTCTCTCCACCTCTCCCCATCTCTCCTCCTCGCCCCTCCTCTTTCTCTCCCCCTCTCCCCTCCTCTTTCTCTCCCCCTCTCTCCATTAGAGATGATCCTATTTCTACCAACCCAGAGATTCCTGCTAACCTCTCAGGTCCCATAATACAATAACCCTCACAGGGGTGGCCAGACAGGAGGGCCCCACCCTAACCCCTAGACACTTCTTCCTTAGCCGCTAGCCCCTACCACCTTAGGAACTTCTTCCTTAGCCCCTAACCCTGACTGTAAACAACAAATTCAATGAATGTTATTTTACAAAGAGAGAGAGAGTGAAAGAGAGATATATCTCCCAATAAATTGGGAGAGGAGAGAGGACAAGAGAGAAGAGGAGAGGAGAGAATAGGCGATGAGAGGACACGAGATGAGAGGAGAAAAGAGGCGAGGAACAGAGAGGAGAGAAGATGAGAGGAAAGGAGAGAAGGAGAGTCTCTCCAACCAGCACAGATCAATAAATCAATAGAAAATGTTGGCTAGAAAATGGAGAGAGAAACCAGTGATGGATGGAGAGAAGAGAGAGGGGGAGGGTGGAGAAAGAGGAGAAGGAGAGGGATGAAGAGAGGAGAGAAGAATAAAGAGAGAGTGCATGGATGAGAGAAAGGGAGAGGGGAGAAATCTGTGTGTGGGCTGGTGAAACATATGTGTGTAAAGTATACAGATCTCCAGTTAGAATGTAACCCTTGGTGAATGACTGACTGTCTAACAGTGTGACATAGAATAAGTTAAATGTGTGTGTGTTTCCTTATCTGGCATAGAAAAGGAGATTTTCCCCAACTCCAATGCGGTACAGTATGTCTAATCTTTGTGCCTGGCAGACTTACACATCGCTAAAGCGGACCTTTAAATCTTCTTCTCATGAACCCTTTAACTGTTTTGGGCGTGTGTGTATGTGTGTCTGTGTGTGTCTTTGTGTCTCTGTGTATGTGGACGTGTTTAACTATTCTTGTGGGGACCAGAAGAATAGTAAACAAACAAAAATGTGACAAACTGGGGACATTTTGTTAATACCCACGAGGTCAAATGCTATTTCTAGGGGGTTTAAGAGTTGAGGTTAGAGTTAGTGTTAGGGTTAGAATTACATTAAGGGTTAGGAGCTAGGGTTAGGTTTAGGGTTAGGGTTAGAAGCTAGGGATAGTTTTATGGTTAAGGTTAGGGTTAGGGTTAGAATTACATTAAGGGTTAGGAGCTAGGGTTAGGTTTAGGGTTAGGAGCTAGGGTTAGGTTTAGGGTTAGGGTTAGGAGCTAGGGATAGTTTTATGGTTAAGGTTAGGGTTAGGGTTAGAATTACATTAAGGGTTAGGAGCTAGGGTTAGGTTTAGGGTTAGGAGCTAGGGTTAGGTTTAGGGTTAGGGTTAGGAGCTAGGGATAGTTTTATGGTTAAGGTTAGGGTTAGGGTTAGAATTACATTAAGGGTTAGGAGCTAGGGTTAGGTTTAGGGTTAGGAGCTAGGGTTAGGTTTAGGGTTAGGGTTAGGAGCTAGGGATAGTTTTATGGTTAAGTTTAGGGTTAGGGTTAGAATTACATTAAGGGTTAGGAGCTAGGGTTAGGTTTAGGTTTAGGTTTAGGGTTAGGTGTTAGGGAAAATAGGATTTTGAATGGGACTGAATTGTGTGTCACCACAAGGTTAGCTGTACAAGACTGTGTGTACGTGTGTGTGTGTGTGTGTGTGTGTGTGTGTGTGTGTGTGTGTGTGAGAGAGAGTGGGTTGTGTGTGTGTGTGTGTATGTGTGTGTGTGCATGTGTGTATGTGTGTGTGTTTGTGTGTGAGAGAGAGAGAGCAAGAGAGAGAGTGGGTTGTATGTGTGTGTGTGTGTTTGTGAGAGAGAGAGAGAGAGAGAGAGAGAGAGAGAGTGGTTTGTATGTGTGTCTGTGTGCGTGTTTGTGCGTGTGTGTGTGTGTGTGTGAGAGAGAGAGAGAGAGAGAGTGGGTTGTGTGTGTGTGTGTGTGTGTGTGTGTGTGTGTGTGTGTGTGTGTGTGTGTGTGTGTGTGTGTGTGTGTGTGTGTGTGTGTGTGTGTGTGTGTGTGAAAGTAAAGTGTCTGCTTATTGATCAGGATGATGTAGATGATGAGGGTATCAGTCAGAGAGAAGAATGAGCCCAGAGGATTTGACTTAATATACATTAATATGGTGAGATAATGACATGATCAAATATTTAGGAGAATATTAGCAGACTGGTACAGAGGTCAGGCTGAGAGTGTCTTAGGTGTGTGTGTGGTTGTGTTACTAACCCTAACTCACAAGCCTCTCTTTTACTGGCCCCTAGAGTTACAACACAGCGTGCATGGTAAAAATACACACACCACTCACCCCACACACTTCACACACACCCTGTCTCTCACACAGACAAAAACACACCTTCAGGAACTGTTTAATTGATCCATCAGCGTTTAAGGGAGTGATCTTTCAGACAGGGCTTGACAAACACTCACACAGACACGCTGATCTAATGCTGTCATCCAGACTGCTTGGCCAAATAAAAATAAATAATTATATGATTGTGTGTGTGTGTGTGTGTGTGTGTGTGTGTGTGTGTGTGTGTGTGTGTGTGTGTGTGTGTGTGTGTGTGTGTGTGTGTGTGTAGTAGGGTCTGCAGTGTGAAGGGCTACCAAGTGCTGCTTTGCTTTAAGGGGTGAGTTCAGTCCTGGAGTGTCTGTGACCTCTTTAACTAAACCATGACACCTCTCCTGACAAACTCCTAGTCACTTCACACTCACTGAGGGAGGGGGGTTATTAAGACTGTTTATTTGTTTTAGTGTGTTTGAGTGTGACTAATTGCTATTAAAGTAATGTGAAAAGTGTGTGTGTGTTGTCTGTTTGTGTGTGTGATTGTTTGTGTGTATGTGTGTGTCAGTGTAACTAATTCCTCTAACACGGTGTGAGATTGAGATCATCAGGGCCAGGAGGCGGAGCTGCAGCTTGTTAAACAGGTCAGAGGCCAACTGGTGTGAAAAGGCTTAGAAACACACACACACACACACACACACACACACACACACACACACACACACACACACACACACACACACACACACACACACACACACACACACACACGTTTCAAGTAGGATTAAACATGAAAATTTGATGAATCAGTTTAAATCTGGAGCTCTGCTGGCAACCACATGGTAGGGGATGGGTGTTTGTACAGTATCCATCCATCCATCTCTCTCTCCTCCCTTCATCTCTACACAGAGGAGAGGAAGAAGGGATGAGTTTGAATCAGCTAAAAGTTTAAAAGCTTTGTTCTAAAGCAGAAATGCAATCGTTCCTCTCCTTCATTACCTCTCATCTGTCTTCCCTCCATCCCTCTACTTCATCCGTCTGGACAGAGAAGACATGGGCTGTGTACCTAATGGCACCCTATTCCCTATGAAGTGCACTACTTTGACAAGGGCCCATAGGGTTCTGGTCAAAAGTAGTGCACTGTATAAGGATTAGGGTGCAATTTGGGATGAAGCCATGACTCAGCAGAAAGCGAGGCTTCTGTGTTTTTAGCTAAGAGCATCAGAGGAATGAATAACAATACAATAGCATGACGTCTATAAACATAGTAAATTTTAATATATACACTGATTGTACGAAACATTAGGAACAACTGCTCTTTCCGTGAGATAGACTGACCAGGTGAATCCAGCTGAAAGCTATGATCCCTTATTGATGTCACTTGTTAAATCCACTCCAACCAGTGTAGATGGAGGGGAGGAGACGGGTTAAAGACAGATCTTTAAGCCTTGAGACATTTGAGACATGGACTGTATATGTGTGCCATTTAGAGTGTGAATGGGCAAGACATTTTTTGAAATGCCTTTGAACTGCATATGGTAGTAGGTGCCAGGCACACTGGTTTGTGTCAAGAACTGCAATGCTGCTGGGTTTGTCACACTCAACAGTTTCCCGTGTGTATCGAGAATGGTCCACCACCCAAAAGGACATCCAGCCAACTTGACACAACTCTGGGAAGCATTGGAGTCAACATGGACCAGCATCCCTGTGGAACGCTTTTGACACCTTGCTGTTCTGAGTACAAGGAGTACAAGCTGAAATATATACTGAAATGAAAGATCCCAGAAATGTTCCATATGCACAAAAATATTATTTTGCTCCAATTTTGTGCACAGATTTGTTTACTTCCCTGTTAGTGAGCGTTTCTCCTTTGCCACCTGACATGTGTGACATATCAAGAAGCTGATTAAACAGCATGATCATTACATAGGTGCACTGTGGACAATAAAAGTCCACTCTAAAATATGCAGTTTTGTCACACAACACAATGCAACAAATGCCTCAAGTTTTGAGGGAGCGTGCAATTGGCATGCTGACTGCAGGAATGTCCACCAGAGCTGTTGTTGAATGTTCATTTCTCTACCATAAGGTTCATCCAATGTCGTTTTAGACAATTTTGCAGTACGTCCAACCAGCCTCACGTCTGCAGACCACGTGTAACCATGCCAGCCCAGGACCAGCACATCCGGCTTCTTCACCTGCGGGATCGCCTGAGAACAGCCACCCAGACAGCTGATGAAACTGAGGAGTAGTTCGGTCTGTAATAAAGCCCTGTTGTGGGGAATAACATATTCTGATTGGGTGGGCCTAATCAGGTCCAGCCAATCAGAATGCATTTATATTTTTGTTCAGTATATTTATACAGTAGTAAACTGAAATATATTTATACAGTAGTAAACTGGAATATATTTATACAGAAGTAAACTGGAATATATTTATACAGTAGTAAACTGGAATATATTTATACAGAAGTAAACTGGAATATATTTATACAGTAGATAGCTGGAATATATTTATACAGTAGGAAGCTGGAATATATTTATACAGTAGTAAACTGGAATATAATTATACCGAAGTAAACTGGAATAGATTTATACAGTAGTAAGCTGAAATATATTTATACAGTAGTAAACTGGAATATAATTATACCGAAGTAAACTGGAATAGATTTATACAGTAGTAAACTGAAATATATTTATACAGTAGTAAACTGGAATATATTTATACAGAAGTAAACTGGAATATATTTATACAGTAGTAAACTGGAATATATTTATACAGAAGTAAACTGGAATATATTTATACAGTAGATAGCTGGAATATATTTATACAGTAGGAAGCTGGAATATATTTATACAGTAGTAAACTGGAATATATTTATACAAAAGTAAACTGGAATATATTTATACAGTAGTAAACTGGAATATATTTATACAGTAGATAGCTGGAATATATTTATACAGTAGGAAGCTGAAATATATTTATACAGTAGTAAACTGGAATATATTTATACAGTAGTAAACTGGAATAGATTTATACAGTAGTAAGCTGAAATATATTTATACAGTAGTAAACTGGAATATATTTATACAAAAGTAAACTGGAATATATTTATACAGTAGTAAACTGGAATATATTTATACAGTAGATAGCTGGAATATATTTATACAGTAGGAAGCTGAAATATATTTATACAGTAGTAAACTGGAATATATTTATACAGAAATAAACTGGAATATATTTATACAGTAGATAGCTGGAATATATTTATACAGTAGGAAGCTGAAATATATTTATATAGTAGTCAACTGAAATATTTAAATGCTATAAAGTTAAGTTATACTTCTAAAATGTAATTCAGGCCTCCAACTATTTATTAATGATTAAAATGATGTGGTTTTAAAACAATTTTATGCACTCTAAAATAGTTCTATCACTGTTCCCCCTCCCCTCCCCGCCCCATTCCTGTCCTCTCTGGTTGCGCCCTGGTCGGATTCCTGCATATCACAACTCTAATGTACCTGTCCCGCCCTGGCCATAGAGAGGGTTTTTATTCTCTATTTTGGTTAGGCCAGAGTGTGACTAGGGTGGGCATCCTATGTTCTTTTTTCTCTGTTTTTGTATTTCTTTGTTTTTGGCCAGGTATGGTTCTCAATCAGGGACAGCTCTGATTGAGAACCATACCTAGGTAGCTCTTGCCCACATGGGTTTTGTGGGTAGTTGTTTTCTGTTTCGTATCTGGACCAGACAGAACTGTTTCGGTTATTCTTTTTGTAATTTTCGTATTTAGTGTTCAGTTGCTAATAAATAAATTATGAACACGTACCACGCTGCACCTTGGTCCTCACCTTCTTCTCTTGAATGCCGTGACAGTACCCCTTCGCCATCCATTGTTATCATCACCATCATCATCACCATCATCATCTTCCTCACTCAGAGAGGAAGATCAGGGTTCCTCAGTAATGTGTAAGTGTGTGTGTTTCTCTCAGTAAAATGTCTGAGTGTGTCTGTCTGTGTGTCTGTATGAGTGTGTCAGTAATGATGTCATTTTCTTAAAGGGGAGGAGAAGAATCTGTCACTGTGATAATAAGGATATTAATATCAGTTAGACTGCAGTGAAGCACTCCGCTTTCCTCTCCTTTATTTACCTCTCACTCCCAGCGCCAGATGTGTGTGTGTGTGATTATGTGTGTGTGTGTGTGTGTGTTGGGGGGAGGGACAGACAAAGAGGGTAAATTGAAAGGAGATGATGAAGGATGCGTCTGTGACATACATTAGTGAATTCCTTTCTCCTCTGTTACAATCAGGCTCACTGTGTCTGTGTGTCTGTATGTCCATGTGAAAGGGTGTGTGTCTGTCTGTGAATGTGTGTGACTATGTGTGTGTATGGGAAAGCAAGGTGTGTTTGTATGGTAAGTTGAAGGCAAGGCCAGCAGTTGAGTATATAGAGAAACAATGCATTTCTAAGAAATTCTCTACAACCTTTTGTAGGAATAAAGCACACATACGAACCCCCACCAGTGTGTAGCCCGCCACCACACAACGTAATCCTCTGCAGTTTCTGCTGGGTTGTGCTGGGATGGTATGGGTGTATTTGTGTGTGTGTGTGTGTGTGTGTGTGTGTGTGTGTGTGTGTGTGTGTGTGTGTGTGTGTGTGTGTGTGTGTGTGTGTGTGTGTGTGTGTGTGTGTAAGGGGTGGGGGGATGGTGGGGAGGTAGAGAGAGCAGTGCTAAGACCAGCTGAGACAGATCAATAATCGTCTCCTCCATTTAAAGAACAGAACCCTGAATTCTGACTCTCCTCTCTTTTCTGCTCTCAG
This sequence comes from Oncorhynchus clarkii lewisi, assembly GCF_045791955.1. Classification (NCBI taxonomy): domain Eukaryota; kingdom Metazoa; phylum Chordata; class Actinopteri; order Salmoniformes; family Salmonidae; genus Oncorhynchus; species Oncorhynchus clarkii. The sequence continues at coordinate 30,502,025 of NC_092172.1, read as the reverse complement.
CCTCCCTGCATTAGGTGTTCACACTGCAGTCAGCCCCACATCAACACACACACACACACACACACACACACACACACACACACACACACACACACACACACACACACACACACACACACACACACACACACACACACACACACACACACACACACACACACACACTGCAGAGGACACGAAAGGAGAAAAGAGAGGAGGGGGAGGGTTACTAGCTTCTTGCTGCTGTTCCTGAAGAAAGTTGGAAGGTCTTGGAATTGGTCTGTGTGTCTGTGAGAGAGCAGGAGAGAACTGTGTGTGTCTGTGAGAGAGCAGGAGAGAACTGTGTGTGTCTGTGAGAGAGCAGGAGAGAACTGTGTGTGTCTGTGAGAGAGCAGGAGAGAACTGTGTGTGTCTGGAGGTCTGAAGGGTCTTGGGGAGGGAACTGGAGTAGTGTGTTTACCTGAGTGAGCAGGAGTAGAGCTCCCTCTAGCTTTACTGAGGTGTAATGCAGGTTAGAGTGATAATTCATACACCCTATCAGGCGGTTTCAGCAGGAGGTCACTCTAGAGGTCAAAGGCATTCAGAGTCAGGGTCAACCCCCCATCCTACCACCTCCCACCCCCTTACCAGGCCCCCATACACCCCCTCCCTCAATCTCATCTAAAACAACAAGCACTAACCACAGGGTAGGTTGCTTAGGATTCAAGCCTGTCAAACAGCATAGGTTTGCAATATTTGAGAGAACAGCAGCATTTCCCAGTGTGTGTGTGTACATGCGGAATGCGAATGTGTGTGTGTTTTGTCAGGCTCTGGGGCCCGGAGGCTGTCTCTCTGCCCTGCTGTCGCTCCGGGGCTTTATTCCTGACCCCTGACCTTTAGGGAATTGACTCTTCAATGGCCGGCAGGGTCACTGACCTCTATCCCCTAGAGGTCAAACAGTCAAAACCATCCAATCAGTTTCTCTTTGCCTCTACAGTATGTGGTACCAGTATAACATGATATCTACCTCTCTGTTTTTATATAGATGACTATGTGGTACCAGTATAACATGATATCTACCTCTGTTTTTATATAGATGACTATGTGGTACCATTATAACATGATATCTACCTCTGTTTTTATATAGATGACTGTGTGGTACCATTATAACATGATATCTACCTCTCTGTTTTTATATAGATGACTATGTGGTACCATTATAACATGATATCTACCTCTGTTTTTATATACAGTGGGGAGAACAAGTATTTGATACACTGACGATATTGCAGGTTTTCCTACTTACAAAGCATGTAGAGGTCTGTAATTTTTATAATAGGTACACTTCAACTGTGAGAGACGAAATCTAAAACAAAAATCCAGAAAATCACATTGTATGATTTTTAAGTAATTAATTGGCATTTTATTGCATGACATAAGTATTTGATACATCAGAAAAGCAGAACTTAATATTTGGTACAGAATCCTTTGTTTGCAATTACAGAGATCATACGTTTCCTGTAGTTCTTGACCAGGTTTGCACACACTGCAGCAGGGATTTTGGCCCACTCCTCCATACAGACCTTCTCCATAGCCTTCAGGTTTCAGGGCTGTCGCTGGGCAATACAGACTTTCAGCTCCCTCCAAAGATTTTCTATTGGGTTCAGGTCTGGAGACTGGCTAGGCTACTCCAGGACCTTGAGATGCTTCTTACGGAGCCACTCCTTAGTTGCCCTGGCTGTGTTTTTCGGGTCGTTGTCATGCTGGAAGACCCAGCCACGACCAATCTTCAATGCTCTTACTGAGGGAAGGAGGCTATTGGCCAAGATCTCGAGATACATGGCCCCATCCATCCTCCCCTCAATACGGTGCAGTCGTCCTGTCCCCTTTGTAGAAAAGCATCCCCAAAGAATGATGTTTCCACCTCCGCGCTTCACGGTTGGGATGGTGTTCTTGGGGTTGTACTCATCATTCTTCTTCCTCCAAACACGGCGAGTGGAGTTTAGACCAAAAAGCTATATTTTTGTCTCATCAGACCACATGACCTTCTCCCATTCCTCCTCTGGATCATCCAGATGGTCATTGGCAAACTTCAGATGGGCCTAAACATGTGCTGGCTTGAGCAGGGGGACCTTGCGTGTGCTGCAGGATTTTAATCCATGACGACGTAGTGTGTTACTAATGGTTTTCTTTGAGACTGTAGTTCTGGGCTGATCCCTCACCTTCCTCATGATCATTGATGCCCCACGAAGTGAGATCTTGCATGGAGCCCCAGACCGAGGGTGATTGACCGTCATCTTGAACTTCTTCCATTTTCTAATAATTGCACCAACAGTTGTTGCCTTCTCACCAAGCTGCTTGCCTATTGTCCTGTAACCCATCTCAGCCTTGTGCAGGTCTACAATTTTATCCCTGATGTCCGTACACAGCTCTCTGGTCTTGGCCATTGTGGAGAGGTTGGAGTCTGTTTGATTGAGTGTGTGGACAGGTGTCTTTTATACAGGTAACGAGTTCAAACATGTGCAGTTAATACAGGTAATGAGTGGAGAACAGGAGGGCTTCTTGAAGAAAAACTAACAGATCTGTGAGAGCCGGAATTCTTACTGGTTGGTAGGTGATCAAATACTTATGTCATTTTATATAGATGACTATGTGGTACCAGTATAACATTATATCTACCTCTCTGTTTTTATATGGATGACTATGTGGTACCATTATAACATGATATCTACCTCTCTGTTTTTATATAGATGACTATGTGGTACCATTATAACATGATATCTACCTCTCTGTTTTTATATGGATGACTATGTGGTACCATTATAACATGATATCTAACTCTCTGTTTTATATAGATGACTATGTGGTACCATTATAACATGATATCTACCTCTCTGTTTTTATATAGATGACTGTGTGGTACCAGTATAACATGATATCTACCTCTCTGTTTTTATATAGATGACTATGTGGTACCATTATAACATGATATCTACCTCTGTTTTTATATAGATGACTGTGTGGTACCAGTATAACATGATATCTACCTCTCTGTTTTTATATAGATGACTGTGTGGTACCAGTATAACATGATATCTACCTCTGTTTTTATATAGATGACTATGTGGTACCATTATAACATGATATCTACCTCTCTGTTTTTATATAGATGACTATGTGGTACCATTATAACATGATATCTACCTCTCTGTTTTTATATAGATGACTATGTGGTACCAGTATAACATGATATCTACCTCTGTTTTTATATAGATGACTATGTGGTACCAGTATAACATGATATCTACCTCTCTGTTTTTATATAGATGACTATGTGGTACCATTATAACATGATATCTACCTCTCTGTTTTTACATAGATGACTATGTGGTACCATTATAACATGATATCTACCTCTGTTTTTATATAGATGACTGTGTGGTACCATTATAACATGATATCTACCTCTGTTTTTATATAGATGACTATGTGGTACCATTATAACATGATATCTACCTCTGTTTTTATATAGATGACTATGTGGTACCATTATAACATGATATCTACCTCTCTGTTTTTATATAGATGACTATGTGGTACCAGTATAACATGATATCTACCTCTGTTTTTATATAGATGACTATGTGGTACCATTATAACATGATATCTACCTCTGTTTTTATATAGATGACTATGTGGTACCATTATAACATGATATCTACCTCTCTGTTTTTATATAGATGACTATGTGGTACCAGTATAACATGATATCTACCTCTGTTTTTATATAGATGACTATGTGGTACCATTATAACATGATATCTACCTCTGTTTTTATATAGATGACTATGTGGTACCAGTATAACATGATATCTACCTCTCTGTTTTTATATAGATGACTATGTGGTACCATTATAACATGATATCTACCTCTGTTTTTATATAGATGACTATGTGGTACCAGTATAACATGATATATACCTCTGTTTTTATATAGATGACTATGTGGTACCAGTATAACATGATATCTATCCCTCTGTTTTTATATAGATGACTATGTGGTACCATTATAACATGATATCTACCTCTCTGTTTTTACATAGATGACTATGTGGTACCATTATAACATGATATCTACCTCTGTTTTTATATAGATGACTGTGTGGTACCATTATAACATGATATCTACCTCTCTGTTTTTATATAGATGACTATGTGGTACCATTATAACATGATATCTACCTCTCTGTTTTTATATAGATGACTATGTGGTACCATTATAACATGATATCTAACTCTCTGTTTTTATATAGATGACTATGTGGTACCATTATAACATGATATCTACCTCTGTTTTTATATAGATGACTATGTGGTACCAGTATAACATGATATCTACCTCTGTTTTTATATAGATGACTATGTGGTACCAGTATAACATGATATCTACCTCTCTGTTTTTATATAGATGACTATGTGGTACCAGTATAACATGATATCTACCTCTCTGTTTTTATATAGATGACTATGTGGTACCATTATAACATGATATCTACCTCTCTGTTTTTATATAGATGACTATGTGGTACCATTATAACATGATATCTAACTCTCTGTTTTTATATAGATGACTATGTGGTACCATTATAACATGATATCTACCTCTGTTTTTATATAGATGACTATGTGGTACCAGTATAACATGATATCTATCCCTCTGTTTTTATATAGATGACTATGTGGTACCAGTATAACATGATATCTACCTCTCTGTTTTTATATAGATGACTATGTGGTACCAGTATAACATGATATCTATCCCTCTGTTTTTATATAGATGACTATGTGGTACCATTATAACATGATATCTATCTCTGTTTTTATATAGATGACTATGTGGTACCAGTATAACATGATATATACCTCTGTTTTTATATAGATGACTATGTGGTACCAGTATAACATGATATCTATCCCTCTGTTTTTATATAGATGACTATGTGGTACCATTATAACATGATATCTACCTCTCTGTTTTTACATAGATGACTATGTGGTACCATTATAACATGATATCTACCTCTCTGTTTTTATATAGATGACTATGTGGTACCATTATAACATGATATCTACCTCTGTTTTTATATAGATGACTATGTGGTACCATTATAACATGATATCTACCTCTGTTTTTATATAGATGACTATGTGGTACCATTATAACATGATATCTACCTCTCTGTTTTATATAGATGACTATGTGGTACCAGTATAACATGATATCTACCTCTGTTTTTATATAGATGACTATGTGGTACCAGTATAACATGATATCTACCTCTGTTTTTATATAGATGACTATGTGGTACCAGTATAACATGATATCTACCTCTCTGTTTTATATAGATGACTATGTGGTACCAGTATAACATGATATGTACCTCTCTGTTTTTATATAGATGACTATGTGGTACCAGTATAACATGATATCTACCTCTGTTTTTATATAGATGACTATGTGGTACCAGTATAACATGATATCTACCTCTCTGTTTTTATATAGATGACTATGTGGTACCATTATAACATGATATCTACCTCTCTGTTTTTATATAGATGACTGTGTGGTACCAGTATAACATGATATCTACCTCTGTTTTTATATAGATGACTATGTGGTACCATTATAACATGATATCTAACTCTCTGTTTTATATAGATGACTATGTGGTACCAGTATAACATGATATCTACCTCTCTGTTTTTATATAGATGACTATGTGGTACCATTATAACATGATATCTACCTCTGTTTTTATATAGATGACTATGTGGTACCAGTATAACATGATATCTACCTCTCTGTTTTTATATAGATGACTATGTGGTACCAGTATAACATGATATGTACCTCTGTTTTTATATAGATGACTATGTGGTACCATTATAACATGATATATACCTCTGTTTTTATATAGATGACTGTGTGGTACCATTATAACATGATATCTACCTCTCTGTTTTTATATAGATGACTATGTGGTACCATTATAACATGATATCTACCTCTGTTTTTATATAGATGACTATGTGGTACCATTATAACATGATATCTACCTCTCTGTCTTTATATAGATGACTATGTGGTACCATTATAACATGATATCTACCTCTGTTTTTATATAGATGACTATGTGGTACCAGTATAACATGATATCTACCTCTGTTTTTATATAGATGACTATGTGGTACCATTATAACATGATATATACCTCTGTTTTTATATAGATGACTATGTGGTACCATTATAACATGATATCTACCTCTCTGTTTTTATATAGATGACTATGTGGTACCATTATAACATGATATCTACCTCTCTGTTTTTACATACATGACTCTTCATTTCGGCATAGATTTATGTTCCATTTTTCATCACAGTACTAACATGATGTAATAATCCACGGTGAATTGATTGTAGTTGTGCAACAGCAGACTACATGCAGTTGTGTGTTTCAGTGTGTGTGTGTTTATGTGAGTGTGTGTTTGTGTTAGTGATAAATTGATAGCACAATCAGCCCAAAGCTGTTCTTGAGTCTCCTACATTATCGCATATATTACCTTACACAATGTGTGTATTAGTGAGTGTGCATTTGTGTTTGTGTGTGTTGGGGGTTAAGTCTGTGGGTTATTGAGTTTGCTGGAAGGTGATGGTGGTTCCTTACAATCACGACCACTCTACTAATCTAATGAACGCTCACTCAGAGGAGAGGAGAGTGGGAGGAGAGGAGGAGAGGAGAGGGGGAGGAGAAGAAAGGGGGAGGAGAGGGAAAGAGAGGATTATTTTTGGGGTATGGGTTAAGGGGCCTGACAGAGGGGCGAGGGGGTGACTGGGAGAGTGATGAGGGGAAGGGATGAGTGTGTGTGTGCGTTTGTTCCTCTGACCTCCACTGCTAGAGATGTTGTGATTTACGGGCTGTGGCGTGAGAGCTCTGTCAAAGACATATACAGTATTTGGGGTGTGTGTGTGCATGCCTATGTTTGTGTGTGTAAGTGTGTTTGTGCGTTCATGTGTGCATGTGTGTGTGTACATGAGTGTGTGCGTGCGGCATACGCGTGTTTGTGCATGCCTATGTGTGTGTGTGACAGAGCTAATTCCATTAGTGAGCTGTAGTGGTAGAGTGGCTGTGGGAGATGATCTGAGATTGACAGGTCTGCTGCAGTAATGTATTAGTTCTCCTACATCAGTCAGTTACACTGCTTCATATCTCTGCTGCCTCACATTAAACACACACACTTTCATTAGAGGGTGTGTGTGTGTGTGTGTGTGTTGTTATCTCTGCAATACTATCACAGAGCTGCACCTCGTTAAATACATTCCTTAAGAGCGAGGCTCACTATATTTTGGAAGCATCCCCTCAACCATTTCAGATATTTGTTCTAGACCACCAGCAGCACAACTGGTCTAATCCAACTGGTCAAGTGCTTGATGGGTAGTTGATCAGTTGAATCAGGTGTGTTAGTGTTGGACTAGTTCCAAATATGTGGAACGACTGACGCTCCTCAAGGACCTGGTTGAGAAACTGTATCAATCAGTCCATTAAATGAGCTTTTACAGGAAGCCAGCCTTGTGCACTGAAGAAACACAACGGATAGACAGACGGATGGATGGACAGACAAACGGACGGATGAGGTAGTGACCTTTAGGTAGTGAATGCCCCTGATCCTGTGAGGTGGGAAACCCCACTGGTCGGCACAGACAGATAAAGGAAACTGGCTTGGCGGGGGGCTCTGAAAGGGCATGCAATGTCAATACAGGAAGAGGTAGGGCCTTCACAACACCCTGCAGCCTGCTGGGAAGAATGTATAGACCCACGGGGATGTCCTTTAGTTGGACCACTACATAACATGGGACATACAGAATGTCCTTAATGTCCTCTGGTTACAGTTTACTTGAAGGTGGTATATCGACTCAACTCTAGTCATTCCTACACATTCTATATATACTGTCTAGGAGATGGTCTTAAGTCAAGCAGACAGAGTAGGTATCTCTCTCTCTCCTCTATATGAGTTGGGCCAGTAACCAAATGGTCGCTGGTTCAAATACCCGAGCCGGTGAAGGAAATCTGTTGATGTGCCCTTGAGCAAGGCACTTAACCCTAATTTTCTCAAGGGGCGCCGTACTGCTACGAGTGACCCTGTAACCCAAAACATTTCACCTAATTTATCCATTGTATGTGACAAAAAAAACATATTTTATTATATATACCGAGTATACAAAACATATTTTATTATATATACCAAGTATACCAAACATATTTTATTATACAGTGGGGCAAAAAAGTATTTGGTCAGCCACCAATTGTGCAAGTTCTTCCACTTAAAAAGATGAGAGGCCTGTAATTTTCATCATAGGTACACTTCAACTTCAAATCCAGAAAATCACATTGTAGGATTTTTAATGAATTTATTTGCAAATTATGGTGGAAAATAATATATACAGAGTATGCAAAACATATTTTATTATATATACCGAGTATAGAAAACATATTTTATTATATATACCGAGTATACAAAGCATTAGGAACACCTTCCTAACATTGAGTTGCCCCCCTCCCCCTTTGCCCTTAGAACAGCCTCAATTCATCGGGGCATGGACTCTACAAGGTGTCAAAAGTTTCCACAGGGATTCTGACTCATGTTGACTCCAATGCTTCCCCCAGTTGTGTCAAGTTGGCTGGATGTCCTTTGGGTGGTGGACAATTCTTAAAACACATGGGAAAAAGCGTTGCAGTTCTTGACACAAACCGGTGTGCCTGCCCCATACTGCCATACCCTGTTCAAAGGCACTTAAGTCTTTTGTCTTGCCCATACACTCTCTAAATGGCACTCATACACAATCCATGTCTCAATTGTCTCAAGGCTTAAAATTCCATCTTTAACCTGTCTCCTCCCCTTCTTCTATGCTGAATAAAGTGGATTTAACAAGTGACATCAATAGGGGATCATAGCTTTCACCTGGATTAAGCTGGTCAGTCTACGTCATGGAAAGAGCAGGTGTTCCTAATGTTTTGTACACTCCGTATATACAGTTGAAGTCAGAAGTTTACATACACCTTAGCCAAATACATTTAAACTCAGTTTTTCTCAATTCCTGATATTTAATGCTAGTAAAAATTCCCTGTTTTAGGTCAGTTAGGATCACCACTTTATTTAAGAATGTGAAATGTCTGAATAATAGTAGAGAGAATTATTTATTTCAGCTTTTATTTCTTTCATCACATTCCCAGTGGGTCAGAAGTTTACATACACTCAATTAGTATTTGGTAGCATTGCCTTTAAATTGTTTCACTTTGGGTCAAACATTTTGGGTAGACTTCCACAAGCTTTCCACAATAAGTTGGGTGAATTTTGGCCCATTCCTCCTGACAGAGCTGGTGTAACTGAGTCAGGTTTGTTGGCCTCCTTGCTCACACACGCTTTTTCAGTTCTGCCCCCAGATTTTCTATAGGATTGAGGTCAGGGCTTTGTGATGGCCACTCCAATACCTTGACTTTGTTGTCCTTAAGCCATTTTGCCACAACTTTGGAAGTATGCTTGGGGTCATTGTCCATTTTGAAGACTCATTTGCGACCAAGCTTTAACTTCCTGACTGATCTGACTGTCTTGGATGTTGCTTCAATATATCCACATCATATTCCTTCCTCATGACGCCATCTATTTTGTGAAGTGCACCAGTCCCTCCTGCAGCAAAGGACCCCCACAACATGATGCTGCCTTCCCTGTTCTCCATGGTTGGGATGATTTTCTTCAGCTTGCAAGCCTCCCCCTTTTTTTCTCCAAACATAATGATGGTCATTATATATATATATATATATATATTTTTGTTGTTGTTTTTTTGTTGTTGAATTTTTACCACTTTTTCACCCCAATTTTGTGGTATCCAATTGTTTTAGTAGCTACTATCTTGTCTCATCGCTACAACTCCCGTACGGGCTCGGGAGAGACGAAGATTGAAAGTCATGCGTCCTCCGATACACAACCCAACCAAGCCGCACTGCTTCTTAACACAGCGCGCATCCAACCCGGAAGCCAGCCGCACCAATGTGTCTGAGGAAACACCGTGCACCTGGCAACCTTGGTTAGCGCGCATTGCGCCCAGCCTGTCACAGGAGTCACTGGTGCGCGATGAGACAAGGATATCCCTACCGGCCAAGCCCTCCCTAACCCGGACGACACTAGGCCAATTGTGCGTCACCCCACGGACCTCCCGGTCGCGAACCCAGAGTCTCTGGTGGCACAGCTGGCGCTGCAGTTAAACAGTTATATGTTTGTGTCATCAGACCAGAGAACATTTCTCCAAAAGTATGATCATTGTCCCCATTTGCAGTTGCAACCGTAGTCTGGCTTTTGTTTATGGCAGTTTTGGAGCAGTGGCTTCTTTCTTGCTGAGCGGCCTTTCAGGTTATGTCGATACAGGACTCGTTTTACTGTGGATATAGATACTTTTGTACCTGTTTCCTCCAGCACCAGAACAAGGCCCTTTGCTGTTGTTCTGGGATTGATTTGCACTTTTCACACCAAAGTATGTTAATCTCTGGGAGACAGAACGCTTCTCCTTCCTGAGCGGTATGACGGCTGCGTGGTCCCATGGTGTTTATACTTGCGTACTATTGTTTGTACAGATGAACGTGGTACCTTCAGGCATTTGGAAATTGCTTCCAAGGATGAACCAGACTTGTGGAGGTCTACAATTTTATTTTGGAGGTCTTGGTTGATTTCTTTTGATTTTCCCATGATGTCAAGCAAAGAGGCACTGAGTTTGAAATACATCCACAGGTACACCTCCAATTGACTCAAATGATGTCAATTCGCCTATCAGACGCTTCTAAAGCCATGACATCATTTTCCAAGCTGTTTAAAGGTTGTCAGTCAAACAGACTGAGTAGGTCTCTTTCTCTCCTCTATATAGGCTTTCTAGAGGTATGACTAGAGAGAGAGAGAGAAATAGAAGAGGTGGAGTAGGTTACTCTCTAATGTGTCCAGTCTTTCTGATCTTGCCATTTGCTCTTTTGATGAGAACATTGATTCCATAGTGCTGGAGTCTTTGAGACTGGAGAGAGATATTGACCCTGTGTGTGTCTGTCCCTGCATGTGTGTGTGTGACCTGTGTGTGTGTGTGACCTGCCGGAATGTGGTTTCCCCTTGACCATGTCCTCTCCTCCTGCTGTGACTATGTGTTCTTTCATGTTCCCAGCAGCACACACCTTTCCCTGACCTATCATAAACACACACACACACACACACACACACACACACACACACACACACACACACACACACACACACACACACACACACACACACACACACACACACACACACACACACACACACACACACACACACACACACACACACACTAACTACAAACAACAGTACTTGTTGCAACTATAGACTGAGCAGATTGAACCAGCATCCATCCATAAAGAGTTGGATTGCCTGTAGTTGGATAGATGTGTAGGAGTGTGTGTATATCTATAGATATAGTGTGTTTTTTCATTGTGTGTATCAGTTGTCAGGCTGGATGTCCTCATTAGCTACAGGATGTCCCCAGCAGGAGAGGAGAGGTATGGAACACCTCATCAATACATGTGTGTTTTAATGTAAGTGTGTGTGTATGTGTGTGTGTGTGTAGCAGAGGAGTTTCCTATTGCTCCTTCACTGTGATCCATCTTTTCTGAAGCTACTACAGTTTTTTTCGATTGCTAAACGACAGTGGGCACAACTGGAGTCACATGTGCAAAACTCTAACTACAGTCTGCACTACCAACAGTCACCTGAGCTAAACAGTTCACATCACCTGCAAAACTCATTCCAAGCAACACAACTCTTAACACATGGCTCAAAACACGCTCAGTGCAGCCAAACACTATGCACAACCCTCACTGAGATAACACACACTGTCACTCAGAACACACTGAGAGTAAAAACACTAGCATCAAACACCAATACAGAAAATACAAACTTTTCATCTTTACAGTTTGAACAATTTCAGTGACTTCATACAAAGTAATATTTTCTTCAAAGAAAAGAGTGACATTCTTTCACATGATTTATTACAATTTTTAGAACATAACAATTCTTTAAGGTAAATTAAAATTAGCAGTTTGCTTCAATAGTCTGTAGTAATTTACGGAATTACAGTAATGAGAAAAAAAAGGTAGAAACTAAAAGTACATACTGTAATTCGAACAAATAATTGAGGGGCTAATCCTGCCTCTCTCTAGCATCAGGCCACAGGTTTTCTTCAACATCACATCTAATGTTTTCTCTTGCCATGGACCTGGGGAAGAACCTTCTGGAGTGCCTTATCCATCCCTGGCAGTCCTCTGGACTCGTGTCCTCACATCCGGCACTCATGGCTTCCAAAAGAGACATTTGGTCATGTGGGTGGTGACCAAACACTTTCCACCTCCAGGCAGAGAAAAACTCCTCTATTGGGTTGAGGAAGGGTGAATATGCAGGCAGGTACAAAACCATAAATCTGTGATGTGCTGCAAACCAATCTGTGACAGCTGCAGAGTGGTGAAAAGCAACGTTATCACAAACTATGACAAAAGCTTGGGGGTTTCTTACTGGCTCCCCCTGTTCTGCTGGCACTAGCTGAGCATAGAGCTGTTCTAGGAAAGCTATAAGCCTTTCTGTGTTGTATGGGCCAATGAGTGGTGTGTTGAGAAGCAAACCATCATTGGCCATTGCAGCACACATGGTGATATTTCCCCCCCTTTGGACTGGAACCTCCACAGTGGCCCCTTGACCTATAACATTCCTTCCTCTGCGCCGTGTTTTGGCAAGGTTAAATCCAGCTTCATCGATAAATACAAATGAATGTGGTCTTTCCAGTGCTTCCACCTCCATTACTATCTGAAAAACAGTAAGTGCACAGTTTTACTGTAGAAATGCTAGTGTTTTTTTTTACTGTAAATATTTTGTATAGCTGTGTACGTAACCTCAGACGTCTTACCTGGACATATTGGTATCTTTGCTCTTTTACCCGTTCACTGTTTCTCTCGAACGGTACAGTGTATAACTGTTTCATTGTAACTTGGTGTTTCTTTAGGACTCGAGCAATAGTTGTTGTGCTGACAGAATTAACATTTTCAAATATATCATTATCAGCCAGCACTCTATCTTGAATCTCCCACAGTTTTATTGCATTGTTGACAACAACCATGTCAACAAGAGCATTTTCCTGCGCATCTGAAAATATTTTTCCTCTTCCCCCTGTTGGGGGCAGCCTTTGGGTCCTGTTGTAAAAATATATTTTACAGTCAAACTTACTGTAATATATATCTGTGTAAATATTCTATAATTGCAATACAAAATAGATTCCTGTAATGTTTTCATTTACTGTAAGGATGTAACTCTCACCTGTTTGCATGATGGAAAATTCGCATTTCAGATGCCACTGTGGATCTTTGCAGATTGGGTTGCACCCTCAACCCTGCCTCTCTCAATGAGAGACCATGGTTCACGACATGGTCTATAAGTGTAGCCCTTATTTCATCTGAAATAACAGCTCTTTGTCTTCTTTGTCTTCCTCCACGCATCCGCCCTCTCCCTGCCACCCTTCTCCCTCCACGAACCCATCTTCCTTGTTCCATTTCCAAAATGAGTCTTTCTGAGCTCTACCTACAGAATATATACTGTAATATGTGTGTGTGTTCACTAACAAGTCTAAAACAAGACACCTGCTTAGCATTTCAGCTGAAATTGCAATCAGCAGTGTTTGAAAGGCACAAGGCTGAAATCTATTCCGTTTTGAATGTGTGGTTCACAGATTTGACAGCAGTGTGTTAGCATTTGTGTTAACAAAGTGCTGTAAATCCACAGTGTTGTACAGGTTGTGGTTAAAGTCATGGGATAAGTGTGTAGAGTTTTGAAAACTGTGTTCAAGCAATGAAAAACGAACTAGAGTTTGGTCCACATGAACTGCTGCTGTGCAGACTGTAGTTAGAGTTTTGCACATGTGACTCCAGTTGTGTCCACTGTCGTTTAGCAATCGAAAAAAACTGTAATATTCATGACCTGTTTGGACTGCAGGAATCACACCTCTCTCTCTCTCTCTCTCTCTCTCTCTCTCTCTCCTCTCTCTGTTCTCTCTCATCTGTTATTTCTTGTTCTCTCTGTCCTCTCTCTCTCTCTCTCTCTCTCTCTCTCTCTCTCTCTCTCTCTCTCTCTCTCTCTCTCTCTCTCTGTGTGCTCCTAAAAGGAGATGCTATCAGTGAGAGGAGAACAGAGCGAGAACAGAGAGAGAAGAGCGAGAACAGAGAGCGAGAGGAGAGATATAACAAGAGAGAGAAGAGAGAGGAGAGAGAGAAAAGAGAGGGGAGAGAATAGATAAGAGAGAGGAGAGAGAGGATATATATAACAGATAAGAGAGAGGAGAGAGAGAACAGAGAGAGAAGAGAGAGGAGAGAGAGAGCACAGAGAGAGAATAGAGAGAGAAGAGAGAGAGGAGAGAGAACAGATGAGAGAGAGGAGAGATATAACAGATAAGAGAGAGGAGAGAGAACAGAGAGAGAGAAGTGAGAGAGAACAGAGAGAGAGAACAGAGAGAGAACAGAGAGAGAAGAGAGCGGAGAGAGAGAACAGAGAGGAGAGAGAGAATAGATAAGAGAGAGGAGAGAGAGGAGAGATATAACAGATAAGAGAGAGGAGAGAGAGGAGAGAGAGAGAACAGATAGAGAATAGAGAGAGAAGAGAGAGAGGAGAGAGAACAGATGAGAGAGAGAGGAGAGATATAACAGATAAGAGAGAAGAGAGAGATAACAGATAAGAGAGAGGAGAGAGAAGAGAGAGAAGAGAGAGAAGAGTGAGGAGAGATATAACAGATAAGAGAGAGGAGAGAGAACAGAGAGAGAAGAGAGAAGAGACAGGAGAGATATAACACATAAGAGAGAACAGAGAGAGAACAGAGAGAGGAGAGAGGAGAGAGAGAACAGAAAGAGAA
>NC_092172.1:30479551-30482051 GCF_045791955.1 Oncorhynchus clarkii lewisi | reverse complement strand
GTTTCCACAATTCAGAAGTTAAATGCCTACTCTTTGCAGATGACCTATGCCTGCTGTCACCCACAGCACATGGCCTACAGCAGAGCCTGGACCTGCTAGAGCAGTACTGCCAGACCTGGGCCCTGGCAGTAAACCCCAAAAAGACTCAAATAATGATTTTCCGGAGAAGATCCAGATCTCAGGGAATTAGACCAAAGTTCTCAAATGGTACAAAATATATAGAGTACTGTATACACTACAATTACTTAGGTTTAAAAATAAGCTCAACTGAACACCTTAATGAGGCAGTGAATGAGCTGAGAGAGAAAGCACGCAGGGCATTCTACGCCATTAAAAAGCAAATTCAAATTGAAATACCTTTGGCTAAAACTATTTGAATATGTCATTGAACCAATTGCACCTTATGGCAGCGAGGTGTGGGGTCCACTTGCAAAACAAGATTTCATCAAATGGGACAAACACCCCATTGAAACCCTGCATGCAGAGTTCTGTAAGATTCTCCTACATATCCAGAGGAAAACTACAGACAATGCATGCAGGGCAGAATTAGGCTAATATCCACTAATAATAAAACCTCCAAAAAGAGCCATTAAGTTTTGGAAACATCTAAAATACAGTGACCCCCTCTCATATCATTACCAAGCCCTGCAATGCCAAGAGCTAAGCAAAGAAAAAGAGTCCCCTCATCCATCTGGTCCTGAGTTCACAAACCTGTTCTACTAACACACGGAAGCCTCAGGACCAGAACATCCAAACAATCAGAATAAAACAAATGACAACACAGTCAAAACAAAACTACATTGCTTATTGGGAAACACAAGCACAAGCACAAAGCAAAATGCAGTGCTATCTGGCCCTAAATCGACAGTACACCGTGGCTAACTATTTGACCATGGTTACTGATCAAAACCTTAGAAAAACCTTGACAAAGTACAGGCTCAGTGAGCACAGCCTTGCCATTGAGAAGGTTAGACACAGGAAAACCTGGCTCCCTGTAGAGGAAAGGCTGTGCAACCACCGCACCACAGCAGAACCTGAGACGGAGCTGCATTTCCTGACAAAATGTAAAAAATATAACCCTTGGTTATTGTTGTTACTGTTGTCCCGTTGACAATTTGGATTTTTATTTATTTTTATATTGTAAATATCCAAAATAAGCTTTGGCAATATATACATTGTTACATCTTGCCAATGAAGCGAACTGAATTGAATTGAATTGAATAGAGAGAGAGGAGAGAGAAGAGAGAGATTTAACAGATAAGAGAGAGAGGAGAGAGAGAGAACAGAGAGAGAAGAGAGAGGAGAGAGAGGAGAGACATAACAGATAAGAGTGAGGAGAGAGAACAGAGAGAGAAGAGAGAAAGGAGAGAGAGGAGAGAACAGAGAGAGAAGAGAGAAAGGAGAGAGAGGAGATAACAGAGAGAGAAGAGAGAAAGGAGAGAGAGGAGAGAAAGGAGAGAGAAGAGAGAAAAGAGAGAGAGGAGAGAAAGGAGAGAGAGGAGATAGAGAAGAGAGAGAGGAGAGAGAGAACAGAGAGAGAAGAGAGAAAGGAGAGAGAGGAGAGAGAGAACAGAGAGAAGAGAGAAAGGAGAGAGAGGAGAGAGAAAACAAAGAGAGGAGAGAACGGAGAGAGAGAACAGAGAGAAGAGAGAAAGGAGAGAGAGGAGAGAGAGAACAGAGAGAAGAGAAAGGAGAGAGAGGAGAGAGAAAACAGAGAGAAGAGAGAAAGGAGAGAGAAGAGAGAAAGGAGAGAGAGAAGAGAGAAAGGAGAGAAAGGAGAGAGAGAACAGAGAGAAGAGAGAAAGGAGAGAGAGAACAGAGAGAAGAGATAAAGGAGAGAGAGAACAGAGAGAAGAGAGAAAGGAGAGAGAGAAAGGATAGAGAGAAGAGAGAAAGGAGATAGAGGAGAGAGAGAACAGAGAGAAGAGAGAAAGGAGAGAGAGGAGAGAGAGAGAAGAGAGAAAGGAGAGAGAACAGAGAGAAGAGAGAAAGGAGAGGAGAGTGAGAAGAGAGAAGAGAGAGGAGAGAGAACAGAAAAGTGGTAGAGAGAGATGAGAGAACATGACAGAAAGAAGAGAGCAGCTTGTCATAGGAGTCGACTCATATTATATGGGCTGACCTTCCTCACAAAGGGTGGAGAACAGTGTGTTGGTGTGTGTGTGTTTGTCTATGTACAGTAAGGTTGGCAGTCAGTCTCTGCTTGTTTGCATCATGGAAATGTTATGTAAATGACTGTATCAGGCAAAAGCTGGCTGATCAACACAACATATTATAACTGATTGGCTGACAGGCTGTCAATCAACGCTGGAAAACCAGGAGCTCATTGACTGACAGAGACAGGATTGGACAGTCAGTGACCAACTAGGAAGAACCATCTACAGAATGAGCTGAGCTGAGATAGGAGATGGAGAGGAGGATGAGAGAAGTCAGGTCACTCGATATTCGACGTTCGTCCCCAGGACATTGGGAAATAACTTCAAAACCGTCCACTAGGGGCAAC